>NC_138772.1:562329991-562419459 GCF_965119305.1 Pelophylax lessonae | reverse complement strand
ACTCTGTACATCACTCCTGACCCCTGCACTCTGTACATCACTCCTGACCCCTGCACGCTGTACATCAATCCTGACCCCTGCACTCTGTACATCAATCCTGACCCCTGCACTCTGTACATCACTCCTGACCCCTGCACTCTGTACATCGCTCCTGACCCCTGCACTCTGTACTGTACATCAATCCTGACCCCTGCACTCTGTACATCAATCCTGACCCCTGCACTCCGTACATCGCTCCTGACCCCTGCACTCGGTGTGATCCCCATCCTCCCATCTTTAGTACAGATATAGGAAGGAGGAAAGAAAAATAAGAACTTCCGCGCTATGGACTAAATGGATAGATAAGTGAATAATTAAGTGAGAAAAATGTGTATAAATAAATGAATAAAAAATATGTAGTAAATGTATAAAATATATATATATAGATATATCTAAAAATAGGCTGCAGCCTCCCTGGATGATAGTCCGGAGACTATGCACTGGATATAAAAGGAATAGGGGTGATGGCGCTGCCTATATAATTTAGATATAATAAAAATGTAATAAGCTGTGATGCAAAGTGCCTTAAGCTAAAAACAATAATGTGTAATATTCAAACAATAATATATTCCATAAAAACTTCAATTAAGTGCAAGTGCAAGGTATAAAAGTGCCTGCAGAAAGATTGGAAAGTGACTGGTGCAATAATTGTATGAGCAATAAATAATAATGTGCTAAAAAATATGGTGCTATATAAAGTGAGCTGTTCCACTCATACCACGTGTTGATATGGGGAATAAAAAAGTGCCAACAGAGCAAAAATAGAAAAAAGTTATTATTTTAAAAAAATACAGCTTGCAATGTCCAATAAGGAAAGATCCAGTAGAAAAGTCTATATCATGTGCGGTGACTTCAAAGGCAATAAAGGTGACAGCACTCGGAACAAACCGACACTCTGGTGAAAAGGTGACCCCGTGGTGGGTGGTAAGGTGCTGGGATTCCTTTGATAAAATTGCACACTTACCAGAGACACCCACCCCACACAGGGGTATAGAGCGGGTGTATTTATGGGTCTGGCAACCCGCTCTATACCCCTGTGTGGGGTGGGTGTCTCTGGTAAGTGTGCAATTTTATCAAAGGAATCCCAGCACCTTACCACCCACCACGGGGTCACCTTTTCACCAGAGTGTCGGTTTGTTCCGAGTGCTGTCACCTTTATTGCCTTTGAAGTCACCGCACATGATATAGACTTTTCTACTGGATCTTTCCTTATTGGACATTGCAAGCTGTATTTTTTTAAAATAATAACTTTTTTCTATTTTTGCTCTGTTGGCACTTTTTTATTCCCCATATCAACACGTGGTATGAGTGGAACAGCTCACTTTATATAGCACCATATTTTTTAGCACATTAATATTGCATGTTAAATATTATTTATTGCTCATACAATTATTGCACCAGTCACTTTCCAATCTTTCTGCAGGCACTTTTATACCTTGCACTTGCACTTAATTGAAGTTTTTATGGAATATATTATTGTTTGAGAATTACACATTATTGTTTTTAGCTTAAGGCACTTTGCATCACAGCTTATTACATTTTTATTATATCTGAATTATATAGGCAGCGCCATCACCCCTATTCCTTTTAGATATAGGAAGGAGATCTCATTTGCTGGGTTTTAAATTGTCTTTATTTCCCAATTCCTCTTCAGTCACTTCCTGGTTTGTAGCCTAGGGCACAGTTATGTCATCCATCCCAGGAGACTTCATGGGAGGAGGGGCTTTCTCAGCTAACCACACCCTCCTGCCTGTATGCCTAAGCTAAGGGCAGATGGATTCCAGAAAGGAAATTCTACATGAATCATCGGCCCTTATTCAAGATGGCCACTGCCAGGACCGTGCTAGAGGTGGGGTTTTCAAAGCGATTTCCTAGCAAAATAAAGCATGGAGATATGGATGGAGGGATGGAGACATGGATGGATAGAGGGATGGATGGATGAATAGAGACATGTATGGATAGAGGGATGGATGGATGGATGGATGGATAGAGGGATGGATGGATAGAGGGATAGAGGGATGGATGAATAGAGACATAGATGGATGGATGGATGAATAGAGACATGTATGGATAGAGGGATGGATGGATGGATAGAGGGATGGATGGATAGAGGGATGGATGAATAGAGACATGGATGGATAGAACGATGGATGGAGACATGGATGGAAAGAGGGATGGATGGATGGATAGAGGGATGGATGGATAGAGGGATGGATGGATAGAGGGATGGATGGATAGAGGGATAGAGGGATGGATGAATAGAGACATAGATGGATGGATGGATGAATAGAGACATGTATGGATAGAGGGATGGATGGATGGATAGAGGGATGGATGGATAGAGGGATGGATGAATAGAGACATGGATGGATAGAACGATGGATGGAGACATGGATGGAAAGAGGGATGGATGGATGGATAGAGACATAGATGGATGGATAGATGGATGGATGGATAGATGGATGGATGGATGGATGAATAGAGAAATGGATGAAGGGATGGATGGATGAATAGAGAAATGGATGAAGGGATGGATGGATGAATAGAGAAATGGAGGGATGGATGGATGAATAGAGACATGGATGAAGGGATGGATGGATGGATGGAGGGTGCTCCTGTCAGTATACAGCTTCCTCCAGTCTGGAGATAGGAATGAGATATTATAGCGGATGATGTATGAGAAATGTCACACCGGGGTCAGCTGACTCTGATCACATGACGGGAATATAATTACCGGAGATATCCTAGGAGGCGGGACTATTCTACACCGACAACCCCCGATACAAATCCTGTACAATTATTATCAGTATAAACATCCCATAATACTTCCACACTGACAGAAACAAGAACTGATATCATTAACAATGGGACTGCACCCTAGGAGACATACAATGGGACTGCACCCTAGGAGACATACAAAGGGACTGTACCCTAGGAGACATACAATGGGACTGTACCCTAGGAGACATACAATGGGACTGTACCGTAGGAGACATACAATGGGACTGTACCCATAGGAGACATACAATGGGACTGCACCCTAGGAGACATACAATGGGACTGTACCCTAGGAGGCATACAATGGGACTGTACCCATAGGAGACATACAATGGGACTGCACCCTAGGAGACATACAATTGGACTGTACCCTAGGAGACATACAATGGGACTGTACCCTAGGAGACATACAATGGGACTGCACCCTAGGAGACATACAATGGGACTGTACCGTAGGAGACATACAATGGGACTGTACCCATAGGAGACATACAATGGGACTGTACCCTAGGAGACATACAATGGGACTGTACCCTAGGAGACATACAATGGGACTGCACCCTAGGAGGCATACAATGGGACTATCCCATAGGAGACATACAATGGGACTGTACCCTAGGAGGCATACAATGGGACTGCACCCTAGGAGACATACAATGGGACTGCACCCTAGGAGACATACAATGGGACTGTACCCTAGGAGGCATACAATGGGACTGTACCCTAGGAGACATACAATGGGACTGTACCCTAGGAGGCATACAATGGGACTGTACCCTAGGAGACATACAATGGGACTGTACCCTAGGAGACATACAATGGGACTGTACCCTAGGAGACATACAATGGGACTGTACCCTAGGAGGCATACAATGGGACTGCACCCTAGGAGGCATACAATGGGACTGTACCCTAGGAGACATACAATGGGACTGCACCCTAGGAGGAATACAATGGGACTGCACCCTAGGAGACATACAATGGGACTGCACCCTAGGAGGCATACAATGGGACTGCACCCTAGGAGACATACAATGGGACAGCACCCTAGGAGACATACAATGGGACTGCACCCTAGGAGACATACAATGGGACTGTACCCTAGGAGACATACAATGGGACTGCACCCTAGGAGACATACAATGGGACTGTACCCTAGGAGACATACAATGGGACTGTACCCTAGGAGGAATACAATGGGACTGTACCCTAGGAGACATACAATGGGACTGCACCCTAGGAGGCATACAATGGGACTGCACCCTAGGAGACATACAATGGGACTATCCCATAGGAGACATACAATGGGACTGCACCCTAGGAGACATACAATGGGACTGTACCCTAGGAGACATACAATGGGACTGTACCCATAGGAGACATACAATGGGACTGAACCCTAGGAGACATACAATGGGACTGCACCCTAGGAGACATACAATGGGACTGTACCCATAGGAGACATACAATGGGACTGTACCCTAGGAGACATACAATGGGACTGCACCCTAGGAGACATACAATGGGACTGTACCCTAGGAGACATACAATGGGACTGTACCCATAGGAGACATACAATGGGACTGAACCCTAGGAGACATACAATGGGACTGCACCCTAGGAGACATACAATGGGACTGTACCCATAGGAGACATACAATGGGACTGCACCCTAGGAGACATACAATGGGACTGTACCCTAGGAGACATACAATGGGACTGCACCCTAGGAGACATACAATGGGACTGCACCCTAGGAGGCATACAATGGGACTGTACCCTAGGAGACATACAATGGGACTGCATCCTAGGAGACATACAATGGGACTGTACCCTAGGAGACATACAATAGGACTGTACCCTAGGAGACATATAATGGGACTGTACCCTAGGAGACATACAATGGGACTGTACTCTAGGAGACATACAATGGGACTGTACCCTAGGAGGAATACAATGGGACTGTACCCTAGGAGACATACAATGGGACTGTACTCTAGGAGACATACAATGGGACTGTACCCTAGGAGACATACAATGGGACTGTACCCTAGGAGACATACAATGGGACTGTACCCTAGGAGACATACAATGGGACTGTACCCATAGGAGACATACAATGGGACTGCACCCTAGGAGACATACAATGGGACTGTACCCTAGGAGACATACAATGGGACTGCACCCTAGGAGACATACAATGGGACTGCACCCTAGGAGACATACAATGGGACTGTACCCTAGGAGGCATACAATGGGACTGCACCCTAGGAGACATACAATGGGACTGTACCCTAGGAGACATACAATGGGACTGTACCCATAGGAGACATACAATGGGACTGTACCCTAGGAGACATACAATGGGACTGTACCCTAGGAGACATACAATGGGACTGTACCCATAGGAGACATACAATGGGACTGCACCCTAGGAGACATACAAAGGGACTGTACCCATAGGAGACATACAATGGGACTGCACCCTAGGAGACATACAATGGGACTGCACCCTAGGAGACATACAATTGGACTGTACCCTAGGAGACATACAATGGGACTGCACCCTAGGAGACATACAATGGGACTGTACCCTAGGAGACATACAATGGGACTGTACCCATAGGAGACATACAATGGGACTGTACCCTAGGAGACATACAATGGGACTGCACCCTAGGAGACATACAATGGGACTGTACCCTAGGAGACATACAATGGGACTGTACCCTAGGAGACATACAATGGGACTGCACCCTAGGAGGCATACAATGGGACTGTACCCTAGGAGGTATACAATGGGACTGTACCCTAGGAGGCATACAATGGGACTGTACCCTAGGAGACATACAATGGGACTGCACCCTAGGAGGCATACAATGGGACTATCCCATAGGAGACATACAATGGGACTGTACCCTAGGAGGCATACAATGGGACTGTACCCTAGGAGACATACAATGTGACTGCACCCTAGGAGACATACAATGGGACTGCTCCCTAGGAGGCATACAATGGGACTGCACCCTAGGAGGTATACAATGTGACTGTACCCTAGGAGACATACAATGGGACTGCACCCTAGGAGGTATACAATGGGACTGTACCCTAGGAGACATACAATGGGACTGCACCCTAGGAGGCATACAATGGGACTGTACCCTAGGAGGCATACAATGGGACTGTACCCTAGGAGACATACAATGGGACTGTATCCTAGGAGGCATACAATGGGACTGCACCCTAGGAGGCATACAATGGGACTGTACCCTAGGAGGCATACAATTGGACTGTACCCTAGGAGACATACAATGGGACTGCACCCTAGGAGACATACAATGGGACTGTACCCTAGGAGACATACAATGGGACTGTACCCTAGGAGGCATACAATGGGACTGCACCCTAGGAGACATACAATGGGACTGCACCCTAGGAGACATACAATGGGACTGTACCCTAGGAGACATACAATGGGACTGTACCCTAGGAGACATACAATGGGACTGTACCCTAGGAGGCATACAATGGGACTGTACCCTAGGAGGCATACAATGGGTCGGCACCCTAGGAGACATACAATGGGACTGCACCCTAGGAGGCATACAATGGGACTGTACCCTAGGAGGCATACAATGGGACTGTACCCTAGGAGACATACAATGGGACTGCACCCTAGGAGGCATACAATGGGACTGTACCCTAGGAGGCATACAATTGGACTGCACCCTAGGAGACATACAATGGGACTGTACCCTAGGAGGCATACAATGGGACTGCACCCTAGGAGACATACAATGGGACTGCACCCTAGGAGGCATACAATGGGACTGTACCCTAGGAGGCATACAATGGGACTGTATCCTAGGAGGCATACAATTGGACTGTACCCTAGGAGGCATACAATGGGACTGTACCCTAGGAGACATACAATGGGACTGCACCCTAGGAGGCATACAATGGGACTGTACCCTAGGAGGCATACAATGGGTCGGCACCCTAGGAGACATACAATGGGACTGCACCCTAGGAGGCATACAATGGGACTGTACCCTAGGAGGCATACAATGGGACTGTACCCTAGGAGACATACAATGGGACTGCACCCTAGGAGGCATACAATGGGACTGTACCCTAGGAGGCATACAATTGGACTGTATCCTAGGAGACATACAATGGGACTGTACCCTAGGAGGCATACAATGGGACTGTACCCTAGGAGACATACAATGGGACTGTATCCTAGGAGGCATACAATTGGACTGTACCCTAGGAGGCATACAATGGGACTGTACCCTAGGAGACATACAATGGGACTGTATCCTATGAGACATACAATGGGACTGTATCCTAGGAGGCATACAATGGGACTGTACCCTAGGAGGCATACAATGGGACTGTACCCTAGGAGACATACAATGGGACTGTGTAATGTTCCGGTACCTTTGGTACCCTAAATTACTCTTTTGACAAGTGTATGCGCCCCACCATTCTCTTTTGGAAAGGTGCGCATACACCTTTAAGAAGCTGTCATCACTCAGCGCCGGACTAGATGGCTATTTAAATCGCCGGTTCTCACTCACATGTGTTCGTTCAAACACCCTTACCTGGATGCTAACCTTGCTTGAAGCTTCCATGCTTGCAAGCTTACCTCGCTGACGGAACCTCGCTGCGCTGATCCCTGTATCCCGCTTCCGGATCATCCGCTCCTCCTGAACCAACCTTCGGCTGTATTGCTATTAGTGCTAAGTACCCCGCAGGGGAACCCTCTATAAACTTATACTAAGCTTACACTATCTAGCTCTGCATAGTAAAGACTATTTATCACATCTGCATATCTAGATTGCTAGCTCTTAAGACTACTGCTACTTATTCCTGCACTGGGTTGATCTCTCTTGTATGTCCACCTGCTACTCTGTCATCTGCTACCATACATGATTGCTAAACCTACCTGCATCCATCTGCTACTGTCTTACCTTCAAGTGTGTCACCTACCACCTCCACTCAACCTGTCTCTTAAATCTTCATCACTGTGTTACTACATACATAAAGTCACTCTAGGAACCAGCTTGTTGAGTGTGTGTATTTACTAGCTGAAGTAAGACCTTCCACACATGATGAGTCATTGAGGTTGGGAATGGTATCTCAGCATCTCTCTTACATGACTACTGAAGTGGAATATTTCTGCAGCTGAAAATCCACACCATACATGAAACGCAGGAGCGTTACAGACTGTACCCTAGGAGGCATACAATGGGACTGTACCCTAGGAGGAATACAATGGGACTGTACCCTAGGAGGAATACAATGGGACTGTACCCTAGGAGACATACAATGGGACTGTACCCTAGGAGACATACAATGGGAATGTACCCTAGGAGACATACAATGGGAATGTACCCTAGGAGACATACAATGGGACTGTACCCTAGGAGACATACAATGGGACTATCCCCTAGGAGGCATACTGTGGCAAACACAGCCACTGTATACTGTCCTTCGTGTATGCATTATGTTTATTGCATGTGTATACATTTAAGAACCAAGTGTTTGTAGTGTGGTTTGTGTGGAGAGAGTGAGAACTTTTTCACTTGGGACGATCATATTTCTGAGCAGTGTCCCTCAGGAGATGGGTGGGGATGTATTGCAGATGGCTAGAAATGGTAGAAGTGTTTTGTGAATACCTGCATTCCATTGTCCTATTGTTCCTGTCTGCCTTGTAAGCTTATTATGGGATGTGTGTTTGTGTGGAATGGCTCAAAGAGGGAGGGGTTTTGGCAGAGTGTAGATCTCTTGTGTTTTCAATAAACGATTCATTCGAGTTGACTCCCAGCCTATGTGTCGTCTAGTTCTTAGGAGGGAAGAATGGTATAACGCTACCTGGATTGTTGCATGCTGTACCTGCCTATTTGGATTATTACCTGTTTTCCTGTCTACCAGCGGAGACCCTGTAGATTGGACTACCCCTCCGCTACAACTGGTGGCAAGCGACAGGATTGCAAACCGCACAGCAGATCCACTATCGGCAGTAACTACCGAAGAAAGAGGAGAGGCAGCAGCACAACGGAACGAGCCATTCGGATAAAACCAGCATTCGGGAAATATGTCAAAGTATACGAACGCTTGGTGAATGGAGGTGAACTATGCAGCATTGAAAAGAACTACATTGAAGGAATTATTGCAAGCTAGAGGGGGAAACGCCAGCCGCAAAACAAAAGCGACCCTTGTAGCAGAGCTCATGGAGGGAGACAGAGCAACCCCTGCAGCGGGCCCACAGGAGGCAGAACGCAGAGAATTTGACAAGGAGCTACAGAGCAGACTGGCCTACTACCCAGAGCCCCACTCAAGAGAAATACTGGACCGGCTGATGGCGGACGTACAGGAATACCTGGTGGTCAAACATCAAGCAAGTCAGCGAGCCGGGGAGAGAGCTCCAACGCTTGTCCACATTACCCAGGTGAAGCCCAAGATTCCGTACCAGGCGTTTAAAAGCTATACCGAAACCGACGGCGAGGTAGATGATTACCTACAAGATTTTGAAAGGTTATGCCACCTGCACAATATCAGTGCGGAGGATCGAATACCCCTACTGGCAGGGAGACTATCTGGTCGTGCAGCAGAGGCATACCGTGCCGTACCCGACGAGGACAGTACAGACTATGCCAAGGTGAAGAAAGCCATTCTAACTAGGTATGCGATTACCTCAGAGGCCTACCGCCTAAAGTTCCGAGATATTAAAAAGCTCACCAGAGACACTCACACAGAATGGGTGCAAAAGGCAGTGGCAAAAGGATGGTTGGAAGCCACCCAAGTCAACACCCTAGAAGACCTGCTCCAGCTAATGGTAATGGAGCAGTTCTTTAACGGGATACCCGCTCATCTGCAGAATTGGGTGCGAGATCAGAAACCACACACTCTACAAGACGCAGCCAAGTTAGCGGATGAGTTCCAAGATACCAGGAGGGAACAGCGCACTCAACCAAGAGCAGCCTATGGACCTACAGCACCAGTACCAGCCGTAACCGCAGCCGTCCCAGCACGCTCGGGGGTAAGCGATAACACCTACACCCCCAGGTATCAAGCTAGCCCCCCGATACGATGCCACACCTGCAACCAGCAGGGACATATGCAGCAGGACTGCCTCCGCAACCGACCACGGCCCAGCTGGAATACCCCGGCAACCAACAACCGAGCAGCGGTTTATTGTGCCCAAGCGGAACCCTACAGAGTACCCGAGGTCCCAGCTTCCACCGAGGAACCTCTGGGTACGCTACATGAAGTCAACCCTATCCAAGCGGCTTCTGACAACCGCATAGGGCACCGACAAGAGGTACAGATGGAGGGGAGAAAGGTACAGGGGTTGCAAGACTCTGGAGCTACTATAACGCTGGTCCACAACCACCTAGTACCCAAGGGCAACCTCACAGGGGAGTGTGAGGCAGTACGTGTAGCAGGGGGAGCGATCTACAAGATCCCCACTGCCAAGGTACACCTGAATTGGGGAGCGGGGAATGGGAATGGGAATGTGGAGGTGGGCATGATGCAGGATTTACCCGCATACGTTATTTTGGGCAACGACCTGGGGGAGCTGACTTCAGCTTTTGTTCCCCAATCTACCATCCACGAAGCTTATCCGGTTGTGACCCGGCAGCAGGCTCGCACCACAGGACCACTACTACCACAGATGGGGCGAAACTCCTCCAAACACCAGACACCCAGATACCCGTCCCGCAGTGGGGTACAGTGCCACAGGTGCAAGCAGTTTGGGCACTATCGACGAGACTGTACCCAGAGCAGGACCCAAGCTGATGGATCCGACCAGGGCCACCTCCTTCAGCACGGACAATGGTCCCCTACTATCCCACAGAGGTTCCCCCAGTCGTACCCAGGTTCAAACACAACGAGGAGCAATGGGGTACCCTTCATGAAGCTAACCCGGTGCAAGCCGCTACGGAGAACCAACAGCACCATCTACAATCGGTCCAGTTAAATGGAATGCCCGCTCAAGGTCTCCGAGACACGGGAGCCACTCTCACCTTGGTCAAGCGACACCTGGTCCCAGATGCCGCCCGAACCGGAGGCTCAGCAGTGGTACGGATGGCAGGGGGAGCAGTACACCGACTACCCACTGCGAGGGTCCACTTGAATTGGGGTGCCGGGTCAGGTCTGATTGCGTTCCTGCCAGTCCAGATCCCAGGCCAACATCACGGAGACCTACTGGCCTTCTGAGGTCCAGACGCTTCAATGTTTGGATTAAGAACAGTATTGAGCCCGTTTGGAGAAGATGGCAGAGAACAACCCGTAACCTACTTGAGCAGAGAGCTTCTCCCCAGGGAATGAAGCTTCAGCCCTCCTTGTATGGACAACAGTTCACCCTACTCACGGATTACAACCCATTGGTGTGGCTAAACCGAGCGGCAGGGGACAATGCCCGATTGTTGCGCTGGAGTTTGGCGTTACAACCGTATGACTTTACTATTCACTACCGCCCCGGAAAACAGAATGGCAATGCTGACGGGTTATCGCGACAGACTGAACTGGAAAAATGATCTGTGAGTACTCCTCCGGACATCCCCAAGCCGATCCGTTAAGATCAGACTGTGTATGCCGGCTTGGTTCTGGGGGAGCATTGTGGCAAACACAGCCACTGTATATTGTCCTTCATGTATGCATTATGTTTATTGCATGTGTATACATTTAAGAACCAAGTGTTTGTAGTGTGGTTTGGGTTGAGAGAGTGAGAACTCTTTCACTTGGGACTATCATATTTCTGAGCAGTGTCCCTCAGGAGATGTGTGGGGTGGGGGTTTGTTATTGTTAAATACCTGCATTCTATTGTCTTATTGTTTCTGTCTGGCAGAGTAAGGTTATTATGGGATTTTCAGCTTTGTGTGTGGAATGTCTCGAAGAGGGAGGGGTTTTGGCAGAGTGTAGATCCCTTGTGTTTTCAATAAACAAGGCATTCTAGTTTTGACTCCCAACCTGTGTGTTTCGTGTAGTCTTTGGGAGGGAAGAATGGTATAACGCTACCTGGATTGTTGCATGCTGTACCTGCCTATTTGGAATATTACCTGTTTTCCTGTCTATCAGCGGAGTCCCTTTAGATTAAACTTCTTCTCCACTACACATACAATGGGACTGTACCCTAGGAGGAATACAATGGGACTATGCCATAGGAGGCATACAATGGGACTGTACCCTAGGAGACATACAATGGGACTGCACCCTAGGAGGCATACAATGGGACTGTACCCTAGGAGGCATACAATGGGACTGTACCCTAGGAGGCATGCAATGGGACTGTACCCTAGGAGGCATACAATGGGACTGTACCCTAGGAGACATACAATGGGACTGCACCCTAGGAGACATACAATGGGACTGTACCCTAGGAGACATACAATGGGACTGTACCCTAGGAGGCATACAATGGGACTGCACCCTAGGAGGCATACAATGGGACTGTACCCTAGGAGGCATACAATGGGACTGTACCCTAGGAGGCATACAATGGGACTGTACCCTAGGAGGCATACAATGGGACTGTACCCTAGGAGGCATACAATGGGACTGTACCCTAGGAGACATACAATGGGACTGTACCCTAGGAGGCATACAATGGGACTGTACCCTAGGAGACATACAATGGGACTGCACCCTAGGAGACATACAATGGGACTGTACCCTAGGAGGAATAGTGAGACTCTCCTTCCAGAAGGCCTGTTCACATTTGGTATTCCACTGAGCTTGAATAGATTCTTTGAAAGTCCTTTCTTTGACGTCTCAATATTCTGTGGTGACAAACCCTCTTCCTCAGTCTCTTTCTGCAGCAACTCATTTAAAGGTTTGGCTATCTGTGAAAAATTCTTCACAAACCTTCTGTAATAGGAGCAGAATCCTAAGAAGAATCTCAATTCAGTCACATTGGTGGGCCTCGGCCAAGTAGTGACAGCATCCAAGTTCTTTGGGTCAGTGGACACCCCTGCTGCAGACACCACTAGGGATGATCGAACTTTTGAAAAGTTCGGTTCGGCCAGAACATCCGAACTTCCCGAAAGTTCAGAACCCCATTGAAATCAATGGGACCCGAACTTCGGTAATCAAAAAACACAATTTTTAAGCCCTAAAACCCAATAAATGCCCCTAAAAAGTGCCTAGGGATCTGGGTCATGCCCCATTAACTATTAATCACACAAAAAAGTTCTTAAAAATTGTCAATTTTGATAAAAAAGCCAATTATTGAAAAAAAAAAGATTTATTTTTTCATTTTGACTTTGGATTTAGTATCTGGGGGGGGTCTAAAAAGTGTACATGTGAAGTTTCAGCTCTGTAGCATGTCCAGAACCATGAAAAAAAAAAAAGATAATTTTTCAGTAGAACAGGGATGTCGGACCCTCCTTTAACACCTATATGATCTTTTTTTTTCTGGTTCTGGACATGCTACAGAGCTGAAACTTCACAGGTACACCTTTTAGACCCCCCAGACACAAAATCACACAAAAAAAGTTTCTATATATATATATATATATATATATATATATATATATATATATAAAGGTGTCTATATACATATAATTATGTGTGTATATATACCACTATACACAAGTTCAGATGTTTTGCCTGCCTCAAAAGAACCCCAAAAAATGCCAAAAAAACGCTAGCGTCAAAAAAAAAAAATGCCCAGGTGTGTTTTTGCTGGCATTTTTTGGGGGTTTTTGGAGGCAGGCAAAACATCAGAACTTGTGCACAGTACCACTATACACAAGTTCAGATGATTTTCCTGACTGCAAAGAACCCAAAAAAATGCCTTTTTTTTTATTAAACCGGCAAGGTGTGAAAACCGAGAAGAGAAGCTAACCCCCTGAGCTGAAAGTTTTCTAATACAAACGATCTTTTTTTTTTATGGTTCTGGACATGCTACAGAGCTGAAACTTCACATGTACACTTTTTAGACCCCCCAGATCTGAAATAAAAATCAAAAAATCTCTCTTTTTTTTAATTTTTTCAATAATTGGCTTTTTTTATCAAAAATGACAATTTTTAAGAACTTTTTTTGTGTGATTTTGTGTCTGGGGGTCTAAAAGGTGTACCTGTGAAGTTTCAGCTCTGTAGCATGTCCAGAACCAGAAAAAAAAGGATTGTATGTATTAGAAAACTTTCAGCTCAGGGGGTTAGCTTCTCTCCTCGGTTTTCACACCTTGCAGGTTTCAAAGCAGGCATTTTTGTGGGTTCTTTGCAGTCAGGAAAAACATCTGAACTTGTGTATAGTGGTTCTGTGCACAAGTTCTGATGTTTTGCCTGCCTCCAAAACCCCCCAAAAAATGCCAGCAAAAACACACCTGGGCATTTTTTTTTTTGACGCTAGCGTTTTTTTGGCATTTTTTGGGGTTCTTTTGAGGCAGGCAAAACATCTGAACTTGTGTATAGTGGTATATATACACACATAATTATATGTATATAGACACCTAGACATATATAGGTGTGATAGTAGCAGAAATATATTACTGTAAATGATTTCATTAGCGCAAGCATTTATTTCTGCTACTATCACACCTATATATGTCTAGGGGTATATATACGGACATATATTTGTATATATACCCCCTATACACATGTTCAGATGTCATGTCTGACATCAAACATGTCCTCAAAAAAGCACTGGCAGTGGCAACCCCTGCAGCATAAAAAATGCTTGGCTGGTGAGAAGCCATATTCCTGTGCCGAAGCAATTCAGAGAAATGATCATTTCTCTATAGCGGTCACCCTGCTATGGAGGGGTTTGGTCACCCTGCCATAGCAGTCACTGCCAGTTAACCCTACACTACACTACGGCCCCCTTACACTTAACACTTTCCCTACAGAAACTAAATTTTTGAAGCTCACTTAAGTGTAAAGGAGCACTCTAACTACACTAGATATCCCTTTCCTCACACTAATAAATGCTAAATGACACTTTTAAAGTTAAATTAACAGAACTGCTTCCACTCTCTTCCATGTCCAGTATAACAATGCTAGGAATATGGTGGGGGCGATCTTATATACTGGGGGGCGTATTCACTAATGATTGGTCTAGGGACCCCCTAGTCACTCCAATCACATTCCTAGCATTCTCCTGCCCCCCTCAATTGGCTTTTGCTAATGGTTCTGGTCCAATCACGGGCTTTTAAAGCCCATTTCTTGAAGCATTGCATTTTGGTCGGTTCTGGTTGCCGAATTCCAAACTTTTTGGGCAAAAAGTTCTAAATTCGGCCGAACCTCGAACACCCAATGTTCGGGCCGAACCGTTCGATCATCCCTAGACACCACATGACCCAAATAGGTAATAGACGTTTGTTAAAACTGACATTTCTCCAGGCATAACTTCAACCCCTCCTCATAAAGCCTTTGAAATACCTTCTCCAAGTGAGCCTCGTGTTCTTCCAAAGTCTTTCCAAAAACGATAATGTTGTCTAGATATACAAGGACTTCAATTAGATGCATGTCCCCCACAGTATTCTCCAAGTCGCTGAAAGGTTGCTGGGGCTCCGGCCAATCCTTGTGGCATGCAATTGAACTCGAAAAACCCCAACGGGCTGATGAAGGCAGTCTTTTCTCTATCCTCTGGGTGCATTGGTATTTGATAGTAAAAAATATATAAATAACCGCGCTAGTGCCAAAATAAATAAAGTAAAGCAGCAACTTCAAGTGTGACAGCACTCAAATCGACATAAATATAAAAAAGTCATGCTAAAAGTAGATATGATGATAGTGTCCAAAGTAGTAAATAAGATGGTCAAAAGACCAAAAAAATGTGGATATCAAGTAAAAAGTGTCCAAAAAAATATTGATGTTCGTCCATTATTCATCCATAAATGGAAAATACAGGTAAAGTTGAAATATCCACAGTAAATGGCCAATAAGTAATCTGCTTACTAGATATCAGTAAGTAAAACGCCTGTAAACTGGTCAAACCAGTCCAAAGGACCAGGATGTCTTCATAACGATGGCTGCTTGAACACAGGACCACTTATATGCTTGCAGTGATGTCCCCCAGGCAGTTGAGGTGAATATACAATAACCACGCATCACCAATTCATGGAATGATAGATATAAACGCCATAGCATAAAACCAACTAACAAATAATAAAAAGTGTAGAAAAAAGATACACTCACAAATAATAGGAGTGTGTTAACCCGTATAGGTATGAAAATTCACCACTGTGCAAATGACACACACGTGCAGGTACTCCTTACCAGAGGCTAATATGTAAAAAGCTATAAGCCACCGTCTGGAATAGGTGTGTGCTTTTCAGAAAGTGCCTTCAGAAAGTGCAGGTAACCAAAGAGCTAGTAATAATCCACCACCAGTATATAAGCTCCTTACCAGATACTAGTGAGGACTGCACGTATATCCAACGGGCAATCAAATACTAGGTATGATATCCGGAGAGACTCAGAAGAACTTGAGATGCATCATGACAGATGTTGGTTCAAAAAAAAAAGGGGGCCCGGGAGTGCATCAGCAATATGAAATAAAAGATGGGGACGCCATAGCATAAAACCCACAAACATTTAATATATAAATTAAAAATACACTCACACAGGTAGCAGAATGTACGCCTTCAGTAAAGGAAACAATGCCGCCGGCCGGTCGGCTATCTCACCCGTACTTCCTGGACGCAGGGGGTGACGTCAGCACGCCGTGACCCGACGCGTTTAGTCACAGATGACGTTATCAAAGGTACAGGCGGCGTGCGATTTTTACTTTTTACGCTATAAACAAAAAAAGAGCGTTTATTTTGAAAAAATAACAATATTTTTCACATTTTTTCATATGAAATTCCCCCCCAAAAAATGTAAAAATCTAAATTTTTTTTACATTTTTGGCCAATTTGTTTTCTGCTACATATGTTTGGTAAAAAAAATCACAATAAGTGTATTTTGATTGGTTTACGCAAAAGTTATTGCGTTTACTAACTACGGGAAAGATTTCTGTAATTTTTGGTGTTTTTTTTTTAACGCGTAATGGCGGCGATCTGCGATTTTTTTTTTGCGGGACTGCGACATTGCGGCGGACAGATCGGACCCTTGACTGACATTTTTGACACTTTTGGGGGTACCAGTGACATTACTGCAGTAATCAGTGCTATAAATATGCCCTGTTACTGTAAAAATGACACTGGCAGGGAAGGGGTTAATTTTATTGGAGAGGGAGGGGTTAATGTATGCCTGGTGCTTACTGACGTGTGTGGGGGGAGGGGACTGAGTGACACAAGGACAGATCCAGGGTTCAGCTATGCTGAAAAGTCCAATCTGTCACTCCCTGTCACTGAGGAGATCCGCCCGCTCTGTTTACACAGGCGGGCGGATCTCCAAACTTGATTCCCCGACGATCGGGGAAGAGCAGCGGCGATTGCCGCTGCTCCTCCCCTGGCCCGACTCCCGCTGTGACTGAAAACAGCGGGAGCAAGCCTCTGGCGGCGCGCGCGCGCCGCCCACAGGGGGCGGGGTCTAGCGACGTAGGTCTACGTCGCTGGACGATAACGAGCCACATTGCTGCAGTAGCAGCATTGTGAGCAGTGGTAAAGCGGTTAACAGCTCTTTTACCCCATGACTCTTCTCTTCCAGCAGAGCTTCTTCTTCTCTTACCTCCCGCATAAGTTCAGGGTAGGTAGGGGTATCCTTAACTTCTCTCAGTAGCAGTTTTAGACAATAGGATGATTGGGCCGAGCCCCTTGTAGTACCCGGTCCATTCATACCCGGTCAGCCTCTTTAGGGTCAACGCCTTTCCTCAGGAGAATCTGGTGTGGCATCTTATCAACTCGGGAGATGTATTCTGACAACTTCTCCCCTCTCTGGTGATGAGTGTGGTTAAATTTGTATAACAGTGGTCAGTCAGTGGTCTTCTCCACCCTCCCAAACACATCAAAGAGAGCCTTCAAATAATCATCCGCCGTGCAGTTCTTATTTCCCATCCGCAGGTTCCAGGTTACTTCAGCCGCGGGGCCTCTCAAACTCTCACTCAGCCTCTGTCTCTTCACTGACTCAGCTACACTCCATTCGTCCACAGCCTGAGTGGCCTGGCTCATCCAGCTCTCAAAGTCCTTTTTACCTGTAGGGGTGGGTGACTGCCCAGAGAAGAGGCGCAGCTTGTGGTAATTTTGCCCAGCCCCACTTGTTCCATTTAGGACCAGACTGTCCACCAATCGGCTCATATCAGTGTAGAACGAGGCAGGGGGTATGGTTGCTTTGTCTCCTTCCTTACTCATGGAGCTGGGCCCCGGACGGGTGCTGTCTGGCTGGGAGGGGAATTTCCCTTCTCGGCTCTCCTTCTTCTTCAAGGGGAAAAACACTTTAGCCGGAACATTCTCATCCAGCATCACTTCTTCCATCTAGAACACATCAGGCACATCTTCTCTCCATTCAACTAGTGCTTGCACTATGTCTAGGCCATAATCAGCCCGAGCATCCAGGATATAGACTGCTTGTCCTGGGGCTAAGGCCCGCAAACACCGTCTAATTTCGGTTTCTGTATGTTCTTTCCCAGTTACTTCCAGGACCACACTTCGGTCCAAACTGGCTCCTTGAAACCGTGCCAAGGACTGAGCAAGAGCTAGATTCATCGCTTCTCCCATGACTGGTCCCTGGGGAAGGGCATTCAGGGCTGAAGTGGCACTGAAGATCCCGGACAAGCCCCCAAATGTAGCCTTGCCCCCTGGGGAGTGGCTAAGTGTAGACACAACCTCCTCACTATGTCTGCACCCAGCTAACTATCAGAGTGTACTCTGTATATTATCGGGGGCCCCCTTTACACTAGATTGCAAGATTCTCCTGGATGAATGAGGCCTCACTAGTCTTCGCCAGCAAGGGTGTCCTCAGCCAATCCAAAGAAAGTATTTGTAATCCACAGTAAAGGTGATTAATTAACTGTAATCCCCACGGTAATCATCAGTAATTGTAATCCAAACAGGAAAAAGGAGAAAATAGGTTTCTGTACTCCACTGTTAGTAGTCAATCTAACACTGGGAAGAAGAGGCAAGGCCACGCACTATGCGGAGCTACAGTGTCCTATGGCGACCGTTAGAATTAATTTGGCTTTCTGCTAGAGCAGCTCTGAAGTCCCACCCTGGCTCAGTCTAGAAGTATAGCAGATACTTTAAATTGGATTTCTCTCACCCAATGTGATGAACTCTATTACACAGTCCACTCCAGCAGTGGCCCGCTCTCCTTAGCGACGCTTATGGCCCCTCAGGGCATCCTTCCACTCGGTCACGCTACCGAGATCCTTCCTCACACCGATCACTCAGACTCCGGTGTCCTCCGCTAGGCCTTTGGCCTACTCTCCTGCACTCCGCAGCAGCTCTATCCCTCCTCACAGTGTGCTGTCCACGAGGCAAGAGAGCGAGAGCCGGTCCCGCCCCTCTCTACATAGACACTCCCAGCAGGCTCCGCGAGTAACATTGCTCCCCGGGAGAAGAGCCCAACCACACAGGCAGTCCATGGTCCCCACTCCTCCCAGGACCATATCCCCCACAATTCACAAGTCCATCCTTTGCAAAACTTATAACAGTCTGAACAACACTAGCCTGGCGACCAGGCTACATATATAACGCTAATAAAGTGGATGCTAGGATTTTACATACACTAATATTACATACACTATTATCTTTAATATCGGCAAGTTCCGGGGCCGATACCGATATATATTGGTAAAAGTGAATATCGGCCCTCCAATAATCGGCTTTGCCGATAATTGGTCGATCCCTAGTATATAGCTTCCTCCAAGTCTTGAACATAGATATCAAATATTCTCAGCCGCCCCCATACAAAGCTAGCTGACAACTTAGCTTGTATAAGTTTTGGAACCTTCCAGAATAAGAAATGTTTATTCAAACACAGGCACAAAGAGATATACACTGTGGGACAAAACTGGAACACTTTATTGAAAAACTCACACAGAATATAAACCCCACAGGAGGACATCCCCCTCCTGATCATATTACCCTATGTAACAGAACCTCGACCCACACTGTGCTTGTGGCCTTCCGTCAGAATACCGCTTCCTCCAGTCTGAACATAGATATCAGATATTATAGCCGCCCCCATACAAAACTAGCTGGGACTTAGCTTGTGTAGATCTGGAACAACAACTTTTATTGAACAGACTCACACACAATATATACCACACAGGAGGACATCCCCCTCCTGATCAAATTACCCCACCAGGTCAGGTGCCTGATTACATAATCATATGAAGATGAAATTGTGTACAGAAATATAATTAACATATCTAAAGAACAACCAACACAAACAGTATTCTACTTCCCCTCAGCAACTAACAGATGACAGTGATTTAATTAACATGAGTTAGTTAACTAGCAGTAGGGATAAATGGTGTAGCGCTTAAATAATATAAATTAAACAAATGAACTCCACAGTCCATATAAAAATATCAATCATTGGAAGGAAAGTCCGTATCAGAAAGACGTGCTCCCAAAGGTGTAGCCAATCACTTCACACTCCAACAATTCTGTGCAGAGAGACCACCACCAAGAGAAAAGATGGCCCCTTACCGCAATGAATGGATCCCCACTACAGAGATCAGATACAGCTCTATTCGTACATCTATATGACCATTGCAGACAGTGCCCGGCTCATAGTGACATCCACATCAGCTCCAATGGTTACAGACACAGGTATAGGTGCATATGTGAAGAAAGAGGGACAACTCCCATAGTGAAGTACAGTAATAAGTGTGTTTATTAGATGCACTAGCATAAAATTGGCAACTCACATTTAGCAGCAGATATTACAGCATGTCTCTCTCAAATATCGCCTTTCGGGTCCGGTTTCCAACCAAGAAAATGGCCGCCGCGTCCCTCGTGTGTCCCAGCGTGGCGTGCCGCAAGCTCCTCCTACGCATTTCGTCAGTAAATGACGTCGTCAGGGGGTGTGGCCTGCGGTAAACCAATCACTTTTATACGCCGGACGGGACGGAAGAGGCGGAACTTTGCATAACCACCCGAAACCGGAAGTCGGGTATATGCGCTCCAACAACCGGAACTTCCGGGTCAGAGTACTATAACTCTACATCCTGGCGCCCGACGCTTGCATTCCAGCTCCCTGGAAACATGCGCTTCAGCAGTCGGAACCAGGAAGTTATACAACCCACATAAATCCACAGCAGATGTCAATCTAATAACACTCCGAACACAAATCAGAATGTGTGGATTGCGGATTGCGATATATATATGTACTCAATCTAATAATAATGGGGATGCCAAAAAATCACATGATAACGCGACATGGCCAATTCCCCAATTATGGGCAACATTGATACTAATGGGAATGAATACTTCACTCTTGGCTTCCAAAATACCAGTAGTCCCCATACTTAGTAGCCAAATAGTGCTATAATGCACAAAAACAGCGCCACCACAATGGATCCACCAGGGTGCGCAGCGCCATTATCCTGGTCGCGAAAACAGACCCCGAAGGCTACATACTAAATACAGTGCCAATAATAAAAACAAAAATCAAAAGTACAATATAAATACATAAACAATAAAAACAACAAAAAGGATATAAACTAGTTAACTAGCAGACTTGCTGTCATCGAGCTCACAAAGTACAATACACATTATTATAAGTGGAAACACATCCCCACAGTAGACAATAGATGAGTAAATCAGCTCAATCAACAATGTGTGGAAGACAGGTGTTGAGCTGATGATTTTAGCATCTGCTATGAGTCTGACTGTGTGAAGCAGTCCCCTATTGGCAATCGTCAGCTAGGCCTTTAACATGGATCCTAGGCCTAGAGTCCCAGGGTCTTCATATATTCCTTCAGGTATATTGTTGATAAATATTACTGTTCCATTTGAAGTAATCCAAACCATATTCTCAGTGTCCATTAGGTAGCTGTCCATCATTTTCCCGGTCACCGTGTGTCCCTAATAGACACAGGGTGACTTACACATAAGAGGAGTTGTAACGGAACAGGGCACCCCTGAGCGGGCACCTCCGTTGACAGATGCTCCTAGTGCTTCCCGAGGGCTCCAAGCACTCCACCAGACACCGTAATCACTTCAGACTCCACGAACCGCTGCAGCTTGGTTAGGGTCTCGCCGTCTCCTACCCACCCTGGATCTACGACAAGGCTCCAGGTTCCTGTGGATGAACCTCTCTTTCCCCAGAGAGTGCAGCAGAACAAGCTCTTACACAAGCTCTTACAAGAGCTCAGTGATTATCCAAGGGAGTATGGAGGACATAGCAATCCCTTGCAGCAGATTCCCCCAATAAGAGACAGGACTCTAGATTGAGGTGAAGGAACTCTAGAACAACTTTATTGAACAAGACTTGTATACAGAATTTGGAACATCCTGCCCCCAACAACCGCTTTCCCATTGGTCAATTGCAAAGTACATGCCATTCTCCTTCAGGTCCTCCTTAGCCATGCAAATGAGGACTTGAAAATGAGTCAGCAGGGATTGGTCGGATAGATTGAGTAGAAGGACTGTTATGTGTAATGAGACAGAAGCCCCCAGGGGACAATCAATGTACACAATAGCCAGACACAGAACAATGGGAGGTCATTAGCACTTACAATGAGACAGGGCAATCCACATTCCCAATACACAAACAAAAGGAAAACCTGTCTGACATTGAAATATATGTAATATACACAGCATTTAGGAATTACAGATTTCATGGCAAATAGGAATAAATCTTAATATTTCTATATGGAGATATTGCTGGCAAATATGAAGCAATCCAAACCATTACTTATCTGTCTTTAAATTCCAGTGACGGTGAATACCATCACATAAGAAACAGGAGGGGGGGATGGGCTGTAGCATTACATTACAAACACTTGGTTCTTAAAGGTATACACATACAATAACCATAATGCATACACGAAGGACAATATACAGTGGCTGTATTTGCCACAATGCTCCCCCAGAACCAAGCCGGCATACACAGTCTGATCCATAACGGATCGGCTTGGGGATGTCCGGAGGAGTACTCACAGATCATTTTTCCAGTTCAGTTTGTCGCGATAACCCGTCAGCATTGCCATTCTGTTTTCCGGGGTGGTAGTGAATAGTAAAGTCATACGGTTGTAACGCCAAACTCCAGCGCAACAATCGGGCATTGTCCCCTGCCACTCGGTTTAGCCATACCAATGGGTTGTGATCCGTGAGTAGGGTGAACTGTTGTCCATACAAGTAGGGCTGAAGCTTCATTCCCTATGGAGAAGCTCTCTGCTCAAGTAGGTTATGGGTTGTTCTCTGCCATCTTCTCCAACCGGGCTCTATACTGTTCTTAATCCAAACATTGAAGCGTCTGGACCTCAGAAGGCCAGTAGGTCTCTGTGATGTTGGTCTGGGATCTGGACTGGCAGGAACGCTGAGGGCCTAGATCGTTCCCCAGTAAGATGTCGGTGGGGAGCTTCCGTATCAACCCCACATCAATCAGACCTGACCCGGCACCCCAATTCAAGTGGACCCTCGCAGTGGGTAGTCGGTGTACTGCTCCCCCTGCCATCCGTACCACTGCTGAGCCTCCGGTTCGGGTGGCATCTGGGACCAGGTGTCGCTTGACCAAGGTGAGAGTGGCTCCCATATCTCGGAGGCCTTGAGCGGGCATTCCATTTAACTGGACCGATTGTAGATGGTGCTGTTGGTTCTCCGTAGTGGCTTGCACCGGGTTAGCTTCATGAAGGGTACCCCATTGCTCCTCGGTGTGTTTGAACCTGGGTACGACTGGGGGAACCTCTGTGGGATAGTAGGGGACCGTTTTCCGTGCTGAAGGGGGTGACCCTGGTCGGTGTAACGCTCTTGCGTTTTTTGTTAGTGAATGGATTTGCAGCTGCAGAATTATTACACTCAGTAGTCATGTAGAGATGTGTTGAACAAACATATCCAACTCTCAGGACTCATCACCGTGCACAGCCTGCTTTATGCAAATATACATACACTCAATATGATGTTCCTGGAGTGATAGGATGTATATGATAGTATAGAGGTGAGAGACAGGCGTTAGAAATGGTGAGCACTCAGTAGTAATATTCAGGAGAGTGGTAGGTGATGATAGGTAGTATGCAGATAGGTTTAGCAATCATGTATAGTAACAGGTGGTAGGGGACAGCAGATGAAGTATACAAGAGAGAGTAACCTAGTGCAATGATGTAGATGATGGTAGGCTCAAGAGCTAGCAATCTATGAAGTTATGCAGATGATAGAAATAGTGCTTACATAGTAACAGTCCTTTAGTATGCAGAGGTAGATAGTGTAAGTTAGTTAGGAAGAAATCCCCTGTGGGGTACTTATCACTAGTTGGGTTAGTAGTAGCAAGGTCCAGTAGCAAGAGAGTGATCCGGTAGCGAGATACGGGATCGGTAGCGAAGTTCCGGTTTTGTTCAGGCAAAGGAATAGCTAGAAGCTCCGGCAGCATAGGACAAGACTGGTCAAGCATGCGGTTTGAACGAGCAATGAGTGAGAGAAAACCGGCGATTGAAATAGCCGCTCATAGCGGCGCTCGGCGATGATGTCATCGTTCTTAAAGGTGTATGCGTTCCACCTAGTTAGCAAGGTGGGACGCAATATTAAGGTAGAAATGGGAAATAAGGGTACCAAAGGTACCAGAATCTTACAGTCGGATCCATGCAGCTTGGTTCCTGCTCTGGGTACAGTCTCGTCGATAGTGCCCAAACTGCTTGCACCTGTGGCACTGTACCCCACTGCGGGACGGGTATCAGGGTGTCTGGTGTTTTGGTGTTTGGAGGAGTTTCGCCCCCTCTGTGGTAGTAGTGGTCCTGTGGTGTGAGCCTGCTGCCGGGTCACAACCAGATATGCTTCGTGGATGGTAGATTGGGGAACAAAAGCTGAAGTCAGCTCCCCCAGGTCGTTGCCCAAAATAATGTCTGCGGGTAAATCCTGCATCATGCCCACATCCACATTCCCATTCCCCGCTCCCCAATTCAGGTGTACCTTGGCAGTGGGGATCTTGTAGATCGCTCCCCTGGCTACCCGTACTGCCACACACTCCCCTGTGAGGCTGCCCTTGGGTACTAGGTGGTTGCGGACCAGCGTTATAGTAGCTCCAGAGTCTCGCAACCCCTGTACTTTTCTCCCCTCCATCTGTACCTCTTGTCGGTGCCCTTGGCGGTTGTCAGAAGCCGCTTGGATAGGGTTGACTTCATGTAGTGTACCCAGAGGTTCCTCGGTGGAAGCTGGGACCTCGGGTACTCTGTAGGGTTCCGCTTCGGCACAATGAACTGCTGCTCGGTTGTTGGGTGCCGGGGTATTCCAGCTGGGCCGTAGTCGGTTGCGGGGGCAGTCCCGCTGCATATGTCCCTGCTGGTTGCAGGTGTGGCATCGTATCGGGGGCGAGCCTGATACCTGGGGGTGTAGGTGTTATCGCTTACCCCCGGGCGTGCTGGGACGGCTGCGGTTATGGCTGGTACTGGTGCTGTAGGTCCATAGGTTGCTCTTGGTTGTGTGCGCTGTTCCCTCCTGGTATCTTGGAACTCATCCGCTAACTTGGCTGCGTCTTGTAGAGTGTGGGGTTTCCGATCTCGCACGCAATTCTGCAGATGAGTGAGTATCCTGTTAAAGAACTGCTCCATTACCATTAGCTGGAACAGGTCTTCTAGGGTGTTGACTTGAGTGGCTTCCAACCATCCTTTTGCCGCTCGTTGTAGACGGTGCGCCCATTCTGTGTGAGTGTCTCTGGTGAGCTTTTTAATATCTCGGAACTTTAGGCGGTAGGCCTCTGAGGTAATAGCATACCTAGCTAGAATGGCCTGCTTCACCTTGGCATAGTCTGTACTGTCCTCGTCGGGTACGGCACGGTATGCCTCTGCTGCGCGACCAGATAGTCTCCCTGCCAGTAGGGGTACTCGATCCTCTGCACTGATATTGTGCAGGTGGCATAACCTTTCAAAATCTTGTAGGTAATCATCTACCTCGCCGTCGGTTTCGGTATAGCTTTTAAACGCCTGGTACAGGATCTTGGGCTTCCCCTGGGTAATGACAGGCGTTGGAGCTCTCTCCCCGACTCGCTGACTTGCTTGGTGTTTGATCACCAGGTATTCCTGTACGTCCGCCATCAGCCGGTCCAGTATTTCTCTTGAGTGGGGCTCTGGGTAGTAGGCCAGTCTACTCTGTAGCTCCTTGTCAAATTCACTGCGTTCTGCCTCCTGTGGGCCCGCTGCAGGGGTTGCTCTGTCTCCCTCCATGAGCTCTGCTACAAGGGTCGCTTTTGTTTTGTGGCTGGCGTTTCCCCCTCTAGCTTGCAATAGTTCCTTCAATGTAGTTCTTTTCAATGCTGCATAGTTCACCTCCATTCACCAAGCGTTCGTATACTTTGACATATTTCCCGAATGCTGGTTTTATCCGAATGGCTCGTTCCGTTGTGCTGCTGCCTCTCCTCTTTGTTCGGTAGTTACTGCCGATCGTGGATCTGCTGTGCGGTTTGAAATCCCGTCGCTTGCCACCAGTTGTAACGGAACAGGGCACCCCTGAGCGGGTACCTCCGTTGACAGATGCTCCTAGTGCTTCCCGAGGGCTCCAAGCACTCCACCGGACACCGTAATCACTTCAGACTCCACGAACCGCCGCAGCTTGGTTAGGGTCTTCGCATCTCCTACCCACCCTGGACCTACGACAAGGCTCCAGGTTCCTGTGGGTGAACCTCTCTTTCCCCAGAGAGTGCAGCAGAACAAGCTCTTACACAAGCTCTTACAAGAACTCAGTGATTATCCAAGGGAGTATGGAGGACCATAGCAATCCCTTGCAGCAGATTCCCCCAATAAGAGACAGAACTCTAGATTGAGGCGTAGGAACTCTAGAACAACTTTATTGAACAAGACTTATATACAGAATTTGGAACATCCTGCCCCCAACAACTGCTTTCCCATTGGTCAATTGCAAAGTACATGCCGTTCTCCTTCAGGTCCTCCTTAGCCATGCAAATGAGGACTTGAAAATGAGTCAGCAGGGATTGGTCAGATAGCTTGACCAGAAGGACTGCCATGTGCAATGAGACAGAAGCCCCCAGGGGGCAACCAATGTACACAATAGCCAGACACAGAACAATGGGAGGTCATTAGCACTTACAATGAGACAGGGCAATCCACATTCCCAATACACAAACAAAAGGAAAACCTTATAAACATAAATAGACAGCGCTGTCTATTTATGTTTATAGTTTTTTCTGGTATTTCACCTAGTGAGCAGCAGCTTCAGGTTTTATATATCGTTTTAATTTCCTCATTTTCACTAAATTATACATCACAGCGCGGATAATAATTTATTGTTTTACACAAAAAAAAGGAAAACCTTGCTGACATTGAAAGATATGTAATATACACAGCATTTAGGAATTACAGATTTCATGGCAAATGGGAATAAATCTTAATATTTCTATATGGAGATATTGCTGGCAAATATGAAGCAATCCAAACAATTACTTATCTGTCTTTAAATTCCAGTGATGGTGAATACCGTCACATAAGAAACAGGAGGGGGGGGGGCTGTAGCATTACATTACAAACACTTGGTTCTTAAAGGTATACACATACAATAACCATAATGCATACACGAAGGACAATATACAGTGGCTGTATTTGCCACAGGGGTCCAGGGAGCTGAGAGAGGGATTTCTCAACTTCTCTAAGGTAAGTTGGGGCCCCCCAACCAAAGTGACTCCCATCACACCCTAACAATACAAACTGTACACAGGAATATAATTACCATAACTAAACATTAAGTTAATTAAACTGACCACCTGGACAATCAGGGATCTCAGTCCAGGTCAGACTTGTCGGCATCACTCGTACAATACACATTATTACAAGTGTAAACACATCCCCTAGCAGACAATAGGTGAGGTAATTAGCAAAATTAACAATACAAACAGTGATCCCCCCATCTAGCAACTACTAACTGACAATGATACAATTAACATGCTAAATAACTCAGAACTTAAACCAGCCTGGGTGACCAGACTGCCGACAACAAGGCTAAAACAAAGTAAATTACACATTATCCTACGTATAAACACAGAACACTTTATTAAACAGACCATAGCAGGAGACTCCAGTAGCAGACTGTCCGTCTCCGACCTACAATAGTCTATGAGGCAAAGCTCATCCAATGTTCCATCATTCTGATACAGTGGAATTAATGTATCATAGATTTCTTGAGGGATATTGTGGATAAATATTACTGTCCCATTTGAAGCAATCCAAACCATATTCTCAGTGTCCATTAAGTAGTTGTCCATAATTTCCTTGGTCACCCTGTACCCCTAATAGACACAGGGTGACTTATACATAAGAGGGCCCTAGGGAGCTGAGACAGGGATTTCCCAACCTCTCTAAGGTAAGCTGGGTTCCACAGGCCCCCTCAACCAAAGTGATTCCCGTCACAGGCATCTAGGCTCTAAACATGGATCCCGTGGCTACATTCCCAGAGTCGGTGTGTTTTGGGGAGACATGAACTTAAATCAGAAACAAGACCATTCCATGGATCCCTCAGCATACACTTTCCAAAGAGTAGTGCTTCCTTAAATGCCAGGGCCCATAGTCAGTAGGTAAGAGGGTTGCTCCCAGTCCTCTCCAAAAATCTGTCCTGGGTGAGTCTATCACACTCCTGACCCCTGCAGTCTGTGTGTCGCTTGTTCCTGGTCCCTGCACTCCTTGCACCATTTACTACTTAATCCTGCCCTTATTTATATCACTTACTCTTTACTTCTGCACTATGTGCCAGAGTCACTTCTGACCTTGGCACTCTTTGTGTTACTTACTGCTGGCCCCCTTCACCCTGTACATCACTTACTCCTGAACATGCACCCCCCTCCCCCGTGTCACTGTGGTCACACATTGAATTTGCAGGGTACTCTGACAGTGACATTGACCGACCTGTGTTCCTCAGAGTGAGAGGCGTCTATACCGTCACCCGGGGAGATCGAATGACAGAACATGAAAATCATTTATACAAATTCAGACTGAGATGCAAAACAGAGAGAGAGCGATGCATGGGGCGTTTCTGCACACCCAACATTCACAATGTATACCAGGCTGGCATCCTTATTTCACTCGGTTATACCAGGCTGGCATCCCCATTCCACCCCCTTATACCAGGCTGGCATCCCCATTCCACCCCCTTATACCAGGCTGGCATCCC
The DNA here is from genome assembly GCF_965119305.1 of Pelophylax lessonae. Taxonomy (NCBI): domain Eukaryota; kingdom Metazoa; phylum Chordata; class Amphibia; order Anura; family Ranidae; genus Pelophylax; species Pelophylax lessonae. Next base: position 562,390,471 of record NC_138772.1, on the reverse strand, counting down.
CATTCCACCCCCTTTTACCAGGCTGGCATCCCCATTCCACCCCCTTATACCAGGCTGGCATCCTTATTCCACCCTTTTATACCAGGCTGGCATCCACATTCCACTCCCTTATACCTGGCTGGCACCTCCATTCCACCCTTGTATACCAGGCTGGCATCCCCATTCTACCCCCTTATACCAGGCTGGTACCCCCATTTCACCCCCTTAATACCAGGTGAGACGGGCGGGAGTCACTTTGGTTGGGGGGCCCGTGGAACCCAGCTTACATTTGAGAGGTTGAGAAATCCCTGTCTCAGCTCCCTAGGCCCCCTTATGACTAAGTCACCCTGTGTGTATTAGGGACACAGGGTGGTCATGGAAATGATGGACGGGTACTTACTAGACACTGAGTAAATGGTTTGGATTACATCGTTACATAGTTTGTGAGGTTGAAAAAAGACATCAGTCCATCCAGTTCAACCTATGATGTGTGTGTGTTTGCTGTTAACCGTACATTGTATACCCCTGTATGTTGTACATTGTATACCCCTGTATGTTGTACATTGTATACCCCCTGTATGTTGTACATTGTATACCCCTGTATGTTGTACATTGTATACCCCTGTATGTTGTACATTGTATACCCCTGTATGTTGTACATTGTATACTCCTGTATGTTGTACATTGTATACCCCCTGTATGTTGTACATTGTATACCCCTGTATGTTGTACATTGTATACCCCTGTATGTTTTACATTGTATACCCTCTGTATGTTGTACATTGTATACCCCTGTATATTGTACATTGCCCCTGTATGTTGTACATTGTATACCCCTGTATGTTGTACATTGTATACCCCTGTATGTTGTACATTGCCCCTGTATGTTGTACATTGTATACCCCTGTATGTTGTACATTGTATACCCCTGTATGTTGTACATTGTATACCCCTGTATGTTTTACATTGTATACCCTCTGTATGTTGTACATTGTATACCCCTGTATATTGTGGTCTCTAAGGTGCCCATCTAAATTTTTTGAAACTATCAATGCTCCCCGCTGATACCACTGCTTATGGAAGAGAATTCCACATCCTTACTGCTCTGACAGTAAAGAACCCCTTACGTATTTTAAGGTTAAACCGTTTTTCCTCTAGTTTTAGTGAGTGGCCACGTGTCTTATTGTATCTCCTTTCTCTGAATAGTTTGTTCCTTATGCTCGGGTCACCAGTACAGTATTTGTACATTGATATCATATCCCCCCTCAATCGTCTCTTCTCCAGAGAGAATAAGTTCAGTGCTTGTAGTCTTTCCTCATAGCTGATGTCCTCCATTCCCCTAATTATTTTTGTTGCCCTTCTCTGGATTCTCTCCAGTTCCAGCACATCCTTCCTGAGGACCGGTGCCCAGAACTGGACAGCATACTCCAGATGTGGCCGGACCAGAGTCTTGTAGAGTGGAAGAATAATCTCTTTATTTCTGGAGTGAATCCCCTTTTTTATACATCCCAGTATTCTGTTGGCTTTGCTTGAAGCGGCTTGGCATTGCATGCCACTGCCAAGCCTGTTGTCTACCAGTACCCCCAGGTCCTTTTCCATCCTAGACTCCCCCAGAGGTTCCCCCCCTAGTGAGTAGCTTGCTTTCTGGTTTCTGGCACCCCAGTGCATTACTTTACATTTTTCAACATTAAACCTCATCTGCCATGTAGTTGCCCACCCTCCCCCCACCCCGTTATTTTGTTCAGGTCCGCTTGTAAGGTTTCCACATCCTGCATAGAAGATATTGGCATGCTTAGTTTAGTATCATCTGCAAATACTGAGATTGTACTAGATATCCCCTCCTCTAGATCATTTATGAATAAATTAAACAGGATTGGCCCCAGGACAGAACCCTGGGGGACCCCACTTTCCACACCCGCCCAATCCGAGTACTCCCCATTAATCACCACCCTCTGTACTCTCCCCTGGAGCCAGTTCTCTATCCAGGTACTCACCTTATGATCCATACCTACCTTCCTTAGTTTGTACAGTAAGCGTTTGTGGGGAACGGTGTCAAAGGCCTTTGCAAAGTCCAGATACACCACATCCACAGGCTTTCCTTTATCCAGATACACCACATCCACAGGCCTTCCTTTATCCAGATACACCACATCCACAGACCTTCCTTTATCCAGATACACCACATCCACAGACCTTCCTTTACCCAGATACACCACATCCACAGACCTTCCTTTATCCAGATACACCACATCCACAGACCTTCCTTTATCCAGATACACCACATCCACAGACCTTCCTTTATCCAGATACACCACATCCACAGGCCTTCCTTTATCCAGATACACCACATCCACAGGCCTTCCTTTATCCAGATACACCCCATCCACAGACCTTCCTTTATCCAGATACACCACATCCACAGGCCTTCCTTTATCCAGATACACCACATCCACAGGCCTTCCTTTATCCAGATACACCACATCCACAGACCTTCCTTTACCCAGATACACCACATCCACAGACCTTCCTTTATCCAGATACACCACATCCACAGCCCTTCCTTTATCCAGATACACCACATCCACAGGCCTTCCTTTATCCAGATACACCACATCCACAGGCCTTCCTTTATCCAGATACACCACATCCACAGACCTTCCTTTATCCAGATACACCACATCCACAGCCCTTCCTTTATCCAGATACACCACATCCACATGCCTTCCTTTCGTAAACCCGTGCTGATTAATACAAATGATACTGTTTCAAGAAGCAAATTCTTGGATATAGTCTCTTATCATCCCCGCCAATAGTTTACATACTATCGATGTTAGCCTGACTGGCCTGTAGTTACCAGGTGAATGTTTCTGCCTTTTTTTGATTATTGGTACTATGTTGGCCCTTCGCCAATCAGCTGGTACTATTCCTGTCAGTATGCTGTCCATAAAGATTAGGAATAATAGTTTGATTATCACCTGACTGAGTTATTTGAGGACTCTCGGGTGTAAGCCATCCAGTCCTGGTCATTTATTTATGTTAAGCTTTTCTAGTCTTTTCAGGACTCCGGCTTCTGTTAGCCAAAAGCGTGTATCCTGCGACATGTTGCTAACAATACAGCCATGGTTGTTATATCCCCTCCTTTTCCTGTGTGAAGAGTAGACCGAGGAGAAGAATGCCTTTAGTACAGTTGTCTTCTCCTTGTCATCTGTAACCAGCTTCCCTTCACCATCGTTTATGGGGCCAATATGCTCTGACCTCGCTTTCTTACTGTTAATATATACTACATTACCAAAAGTATTGGGACGCCTTTACACACACATGAACTTTAATGGCATCCCAGTCTTAGTCCGTAGGGTTTAATATTGGGTTGGCCCACCCTTTATTAAGCCCGCCCGCCCGCGATAGGCTCGCAAGTCAGTGACAGGCGAGTGACGTACCGATACGTCACTCTGCCTGGCCGGGGCTGACCGCCGCAGTATATAGTCGTGCGGTGGTCGGCAACCGGATAACAGCTTCAACTCTTCTGGGAAGGCTGTCCACAAGGTTTAGGAGTGTGTCTATGGGAATGTTTCACCATTCTTCCAGAAGCGCATTTGTAAGGTCAGTCACTGATGTTGGACGAGAAGGCCTGGCTTGCAGTCTCCGCTCTAATTCATCCCAAAAGGTGTTGTATCAGGGTGAGGTCAGGACTCTGTGCAGGCCAGTCAAGTTCCTCCACCCCATACTTGCTTATCCATGTCTTTATGGACCTTGCTTTGTGCAATAGAGGGGGGATTATGGTGTGGGGTTGTATTTTAGGGGTTGGGCGCTTAGCTTCAGTGAAGGGAACTCTGAAGGTGTCAGCATACCAAGACATTTTGGACAATTTCATGCTCCCAAATTTGTGGGAAGAGTTTGGGGATGGCCCCTCCCTGTTCCATCATGACTGCGCACCAGTGCACAAAGCAAGGTCCATAAAGACATGGATGAGCAACTTGACTGGCCTGCACAGAGTCCTGACCTCAAACTGATAGAACACCTTTGGGATGAATTAGAGCAGAGACTGTGAGCCAGGCCTTCTGGTCCAATATCAGTCCCTGACCTCACAAATGCTCTTCTGGAAGAATGGTGAAACATTCCCATAGACACTCCTAAACCTTGTGGACGGCCTTCCCAGAAGAGGTGAAGCTGTTATAGCTGCAAAGGGCGGAGCCAACTCAATATTGAACCCTACGGACTAAGACTGGGATGCCATTAAAGTACATGTGTGTGTAAAGGCCGGCGTCCCAATACTTTTGGTAATACACGTGCTCCTCGCGCCTCGCTCCTCACTCCTCGCTGTGTGATTTGTATATTTGTGGAGATTTTGTATCTCGGGAATTCTGCTCTCTCAGCTCCGAGTCTCCGAATTGATTTTCCTTCTTAGATTTCCATATTGTCCTTCTCTATAAATGTGACACCTCTGGTCTCCTCCACCTGATCCCCCCCAGAGACCCCAGTCCTTTCCCACAATCCTCCGCTCCCACCAGTCACTGCAGAGCCTGGAGCCCAATGACGGTGAATTGCTGATCTGCGGAGGTCTGGGGAGGATGGGATGACTCTACCGGTGTATGATCGATTGTGTGTGTGGGATCCTGCCCCAACCCCCCCCCCCCCCTCTCAGGTCCATCCTAAGATAACACTCATCATCCGCCATAGATTTTCCCCAAAATGTCCCCTCCACGGACACCAACATCCGTGTCCCCATCACCCTCACATGTCTGCCGGGACCTTCAGGTGACCCTCCGGCCAGTACTGGTTTGGATAGAGAAGAGTGATAATCTGTGCAGGAGGCCCTCTGCTCCTTGTGTCCGGGTGAAATACTCTGCGGGGGAACTCTTTCTGTAGTCAGGGGCAGATACAACCCTCATACACTATATTACCAAAAGTATTGGGACGCCTGCCTTTACACGCACAGGAACTTTAACCTCTTCCCACCCGCCGTATAATAAAATGAGGGTGGGTGGCAGAGGCGTAACTAGAACCTTCAGGGCCCGATGCAAGAAACCATGAAGGGCCCCCCAGACCCCTGGCCGGGGCTCTTCCCACTAATCCTGGGGCTCTTTACTCTCATTGCATGGCCTTTTATTACGGTCCCGCATCAGGATCCTTTCACAAGTTCTGCAGTGGGCCCCCTTCCTGCAATCTTGGGGCCTCCCCACAGTGGTGAAATGCCAGGGCCCGGTCGCAAGTGTGACCTTTGAGATCCTAGAAGTTCACCCACTGGTTTGCTACCGGGCCCCCTGGAGCATGGGGCCCGGTAGCGATTGCAACCCCTGCAACCCCTGTAGTTACGCCCCTGGTGGGTGGGATGTACTCTCATTCTGGGAGAACGTCATATGATGACGCCCCAGAACCGCCATTCTGCGGGGACACGCAGCACATCGATTCAAGGACATGGCGAGACCCTGATCTCGCAGCTCTATACCCATGTGATCGGCTGTGTCCAATCAATTGTAAACAAGGAAGTGCCGCTTATCGGCTCTCCTCGGCTCACACAGACAGCCAATCAGCGGCATCTCTTCACAGGTAATCAGGGCACTGATCATCAGTGCAGTCCCAGCAATGCCCATCAATGACACCAATCAGTGTCCATTAGTGATGCCAGTTAGTGCTGCCTTTTAGTGCCCATCAGTGCCTGCTCATAAGTGCCGCCCATTAGTACCGCCTATCAGTTCCCATCAGTGCCACCTAACAGTTCTGCATATCATTGCCACCTATCAGTGCTCATCAGTGCTGCATATCATTGGCACCTATCAGTGCCCATCAGTGCGGTATGTTAGTGCCCCCTCATCAGGGGCACCTAATTAGTGCCCATAAGTGGTTGGGTTTTTCCTCTCTGAGATCCCGGGTGGTGGGCGGGACTTCCTCTCTGAGATCCTGGGTGGTGGGCGGGGCTTCCTCTCTGAGATCCTGGGTGATGGGCGGGGCATTGCTCTCTGAGATCCTGGGTGGTGGGTGGGGCTTCTGCTCTGAGATCCTGGGTGATGGGCGGGGCTTCCTCTCTGAGATCCTGGGTGGTGGGTGGGGCTTCCTCTCTGAGATCCTGGGTGGTGGGCGGGGCTTCCTCTCTGAGATCCTGGGTGGTGGGCGGGGCTTTCTCTCTTGGATCCTGGGTGGTGGGCGGGGCTTCCTCTCTGGGATCCTGGGTGGTGGGCAGGGTATTCTTCTATTGTGCCAAACTGTGGACCACAAAATATGAAAAATTGATTAATTGGGACCGTTCTTCTTCCACCTTCATACTTGGAGTCCAGAATGAGAGAAATGTACTTCTCCAATGCAGAAGGGTGGAGGGTGCAGAGAGGAGGGGGCAGTGAATGGTGCAGGAGGGTGGAGAATATAGAGAGGAGGGGGTGGTGGAGGGTATATGGAGGAGGGGTAGACGGTATAGAGAGGAGGGGTGGAGGGTATAAAGAGGAGGGGTGGAGGGTATAGAGAGGAGGGGTGGAGGGTATAGAGAGGAGGGGTGGAGGGTATAAAGAGGAGGGGTGGAGGGTATAGAGAGGAGGGGTGGAGGGTATAGAGAGGAGGGGTGGAGGGTATAGAGAGGAGGGGTGGAGGGTATATAGAGGAGGGGTGGAGGGTATAGAGAGGAGGGGTGGAGGGTATATAGAGGAGGGGTGGAGGGTATAGAGAGGAGGGGTGGAGGGTATAGAGAGGAGGGGTGGAGGGTATAAAGAGGAGGGGTGGAGGGTATAGAGAGGAGGGGTGGAGGGTATAAAGAGGAGGGGTGGAGGGTATAGAGAGGAGGGGTGGAGGGTATATAGAGGAGGGGTGGAGGGTATAGAGAGGAGGGGTGGAGGGTATAGAGAGGAGGGGTGGAGGGTATAGAGAGGAGGGGTGGAGGGTATATAGAGGAGGGGTGGAGGGTATAGAGAGGAGGGTGCAGGGAGGTGGGAGGGTTATGGGAATCTGGTGGGTGCAGAGAAGGGGGATGTAGGAGGCGGGGGGGGGGGTACCATAATTTGGTGGATTGGTGGATGATGGTGTTCTCTCTATGTAGGTGTTCACCAGATATGGAAAGTGCTACACGTTTAATTCGGGGAAGCCGGGCTTCGAACTCCTCTACACACTGAAGGGTGGAACTGGGAATGGACTGGAGCTGATGATGGACATACAGCAGGACGAGTACCTACCTCTGTTTGGTGAGACAGGTAAGTGACCCATCGCCCTCCAGGTAACAGGCCTGAGACTGGAGGTGACCCCACTTTGTGTCCGTCAATGGAAGTCATTGTCCAGTGTGGTGTCTGGGGGGGGCGCCATTGCTCATCTTACTTCCAGTATGTTTCTAATTGAAGCCCAACTCCAGGCAAATAAAAAAGAATCCCATGCGGGTGCTACAGGGAGGAGCCAAGGATAGGGGGCTGTACATAGTCTGTGGGAGGGGCCCAGCAGGTAAGTTTACAGGTGGCTTCCTCTGTATTTGTAGTTTTGGGGTCACTCTTTGCTGTGTTGGGGTCACTCTTTGCTGTGTTGGGGTCACTCTTTGCTGTGTTGGGGTCACTCTTTGCTGTGTTGGGGTCACTCTTTGCTGTGTTGGGGTCACTCTTTGCTGTGTGGGGGTCACTCTTTGCTGTGTTGGGGTCACTCTTTGCTGTGTTGGGGTCACTCTTTGCTGTGTTGGGGTCACTCTTTGCTGTGTTGGGGTCACTCTTTGCTGTGTTGGGGTCACTCTTTGCTGTGTTGGGGTCGGGTTGATGGAAATTGTTGGTGAGATTTCTTCTCTGATTCCTCCTGACAGCTGAGACGTCTCTGGAGGCCGGAGTGAAGGTCCAAATCCACAGCCAGGATGAGCCGCCATTTATAGACCAGCTGGGCTTCGGTGTGGCCCCCGGATTCCAGACATTTGTGTCATGTCAGCAGCAGCAGGTACACAGCAAGAAAACCCCCTCGTTCATCATCACCGATCCTCATCACCCAACAAATCAACACCGATCCTCATCACCCAACACATCATCACCGATCCTCATCACCCAACACATCATCACCGATCCTCATCACCCAACACATCATCCATCATCACCGATCCTCATCACCCAACACATCATCACCGATCCTCATCACCCAACACATCGTTCATCATCACCGATCCTCATCACCCAACACATCATCACCGATCCTCATCACCCAACACATCATCACCGATCCTCATCACCCAACACATCATCACCGATCCTCATCACCCAACACATCATCACCGATCCTCATCACCCAACACATCATCCATCATCACCGATCCTCATCACCCAACACATCATCCATCATCACCGATCCTCATCACCCAACACATCATCACCGATCCTCATCACCCAACACATCATCACCGATCCTCATCACCCAACACATTGTTCATCATCACCGATCCTCATCACCCAACACATCGTTCATCATCACGATCCTCATCACCCAACACATCGTTCATCATCACCGATCCTCATCACCCAACACATCATTCATCATCACCGATCCTCATCACCCAACACATCATACATCATCACCGATCCTCATCACCCAACCCATCATAACCGATCCTCATCACCCAACACATCATACATCATCACCGATCCTCATCACCCAACACATCATCACCGATCCTCATCACCCAACACATCATCACCGATCCTCATCACCCAACACATCATCACCGATCCTCATCACCCAACACATCATACATCATCACCGATCCTCATCACCCAACACATCATCACCGATCCTCATCACCCAACACATCATCACCGATCCTCATCACCCAACCCATCATAACCGATCCTCATCCACCCAACACATCATCCATCATCACCGATCCTCATCACCCAACACATCATAACCGATCCTCATCACCCAACACATCATCCATCATCACCCAACACATCATCACCGATCCTCATCACCCAACCCATCATAACCGATCCTCATCCACCCAACACATCATCCATCATCACCGATCCTCATCACCCAACACATCATAACCGATCCTCATCACCCAACACATCATACATGAGTAGGCCTCATACTTCCTGATGGAGAAGCTTCCTCCGAGGAGTACGGAGCTTCTTTTCATTGGTCCCCATTCTAATCGGTGCGACCTTAGAAACGGTGCCGGCGCTACTTTGGTGCAACTTTTGATGCGACTTTGGTCCAGAGAATTAAAAGTCGGATCAATGTTACATTAATGGAACCTAATATTTCATTGGTCTGGGATTGTCACATGTCTTCCCGAAATGAATCCGATTGGATTACAGCTTCTCTATGAAAGTCATGAACTTTTCTTTCCTCAAATTCTTCCTCAGCTGACGTATCTGCCTCCTCCATGGGGGGATTGTAAGGACACCCCGTTTAAGTCGCCCTACTTTGTCAACTATAGTATAACGGCCTGCCGCATCGACTGTGAGACCCGCTACATCCTGGAGATCTGCAATTGCCGCATGGTCCACATGCCAGGTGAGAGGCCGGGTCTCTTCTGGGGTGTATTGGGGGGGGGGGGGGAAGGGAAGATTCTCCTTCTGATTCCCCTATTCTTTCCTTCTCTCCAGGTGATGGGCCGGTCTGCAGCCCCGAGCAGTATATACGTTGTGCTGATGAAAACCTAAAGAAAATAGGTGGGTGCAATCATCACCCCGAGGAAGAAGGAGGAAGGCCATTGTCTAATGTCCTGGAATTGGAGGAAGATCTAAAAGTATTCACACCCCTTGAAATTTCCCCCATTTTTCATGTTACAACCAGAAACTTAAATTTATTGGGATTTTATGTGATAGACCGACACAAAATTGTGAAGTGGAAGGAAAATGATAAATGATACAAATAAATTCTTCTCACTCTTCCATAAAGGGCAGATTTGTGGAGTGACGACTAATAGTTGTCCTGTGGACAGATTCTTCCACCTGAGCTGTGGATCTCTGCAGTTCATCCAGAGTTCCCATGGGCCTCTTGGCTGCTTCTCTGATGAATGCTCTCCTGGGTCAGTTTAGGTGGACGGCCATGTCTTGGTAGGGGCCCGGCCGGTCAGTTTAGGTGGATGGCCATGTCTTGGTAGGGGCCCAGCTGGTCAGTTTAGGTGGATGGCCATGTCTTGGTAGGGGCCCGGCCCTTCAGTTTAGGTGGACGGCCATGTCTTGGTAGGGGCCCGGCCCTTCAGTTTAGGTGGACGGCCATGTCTTGGTAGGGGCCCGGCCCTTCAGTTTAGGTGGACGGCCATGTCTTGGTAGGGGCCCGGCCCTTCAGTTTAGATGGACTAGGGTCCAACTGGTAGGGTTGCAGTTGATTTCCCATGATGGATTGATCAGCGCTCCGTGAGATGGTCAAAGCTCGGGAGATTTTTTTTTATAACCTAACCCTGCTTTACACTTCTCCACAACTTTATCCCTGACCTGTCTGGTGTGTTCCTTGGCCTTCATGATGCTGTTTGTTCACTAAGGTTCTCTAACAAACCTCTGAGGACTTCACAGAACAGCTGTATTTATACTGAGATTACATTACACACAGGGGGACTCTATTTACTAATTAGGTGACTTCTGAAGGCAATTGGTTCTTCTAGATCAGTGGTTTGCAACCAGGGTTCCTCCACAGGTTGCTGGGGGTTCCTTGAGCAATGACCAGTTTCTACCTCTCAGATAAGTTCCCCCTGACACCAATGATCTTTTTAGCTATCTGGAAGAAGGTAATTCTTCCCAATGTCCAGAAGTGTAAGGATCATCTTCCCACGACCATCACACTAATGTATCAGGAGTTGTAGATTTGGTCATTTTTATCAGGGGTTCCCTGAGATCTGAAAATTATTTCAAGGGTTCCTCTGTGTTGAAAAGGTTGAGAAAGGCTGTTCTAGAATTTAATTAGGGGTGTCAGAGTAAAGGGGGGTGAATACAAATGCAGCCACACTTTTCACAGATTTATTTGTATCATTTTCCTTCCACTTCACAATTACGGCCACTTTGTGTCGTCTATCACAGAAAATCCCAATAAAATACATTTACGGTTTTGGTCGTTACATGAGAAAATGTGGGACATTTCAGGGGGTGTGAATACTTTTTCATGACACTAATTTCTCCCCAATTGTTCCAATTATTTTCCTGGATGGAGGGGTGGGGTACAGACCTGGCTATCCTCACAGGAGACTTGTATCCTCACGATGGGGGGGATGGGCAGGATTTAGTAGTAAGATACATTTTAACCACTTGCCGACCACCGCAAGTACATATACTGCGGCGGTCAGCCCGGTGCAGGCAAAGTGACGTATGGGTACGTCACTCGCTTGCAAGCCAATAGGGGGCGAGCGCGCGCCGCCAGAGGCACGCTCCCGCCCCCGCTCGTTCACTGTGATCCCCGCGCGTGTGACTGGCGGCTCCGATGTCCGCCGTCCGCTCGCGATCTCCCGCAGGAGAGGGAGAAAGGCAGGCGGTGATGTAAACACAACCGTCTGTCATTCTCCCTGTGTAACTGCAGAGATCATACGATCCTGCTATGTAGGATCCTATATCTCTGTAGTTACACAAAGAGCCACATCCCATAACAGTTAGAAGCACACCCCTAGGGACACACACAGCCCCTCCCTCTCCAATAAAGTTAACCCCTTCCCTGCCAGTGTCATTTTTACAGTAACAGTGCATATTTATAGCACTGATTACTGTAGTATTGTCACTGGTAACCCCAAAAGTGTCAAAAATGTCATTTAGGGGTCCGATCTGTCCACCGCAATGTTGCAGTCCCGCAAAAAAAATCGCAGATCACCGCCATTACTCGTTGTAAAAAAAAAACAATAAAAATTACAAAAATCTTTCCCTTAGTTAGTAAATGCAATAACTTTTGCGCAAACCAATCAAAATACGCTTATTGCAATTTTTTTTACCAGACATATGTAGCAGAAAACAAATTGGCCTAAAATGTTAAAAAAATTTATTTTTACTTTTTTTTTGGGGGGGGGGGGGGGAATTTCATATAAAAAAAATGTGAAAAATATTGTTATTTTTTCAGAATTGTCGCTCTTTTTTTTGTTTATAGCGCAAAAAATAAAAATCGCACAGGTGATCAAATACCACCAAAAGAAAGCTCTGTTTGCGGGAAAAAAAGGACGTCAAATTCGTTAAGGTACAGCGTCGCACGATCGCGCAATTGTCCGTTAAAGTCACACAGTGCCGAATCGCAAAATAGGGCCTGGTCAGGAAGGGGGTAAAATCTTCCGGGGCTTAAGTGGTTAATAGTTGAAACTTTTTTTTTGGACTGTTTTTGGTAAATAAACTAGTTACAATAGATGGACGGGTTTTTGTACACGGACAGAGTATGGTGGAAGGATGACCGCCGCCCCGCACCGTGTTTGTGGGCTTCCGTCAGTATATGGCTTCCTCCCAGTCTTGAACAGATATCAGATATTACAGCCGCCCCCATACAAAAACTAGCCGGAACTTAGCTTGTATGTCTCTGAAAAACAACTGTTTATTCACACACAGAAATACTACCTGTACCTCGCGCCACACCAGAGAGGCAGCGGGAGATTAGAGAAGTTAACAAGTGGCTGAGGAGTTGATGTAGTAAGGAGGGTTTTGGGTTCTTGGAGAACTGGGCCGACTTCTCAGTCGGTTACTCGCTCTTTAGTAGGGACAGAAAATACAAGGGGGGAGGTGTGGGACTTTAAATGAGGCGCACGGTGGGATTAGCCGTGCGTCTCCATCCCTATTCAATGCAAAGAAAGGAGGGTTTGGGACTTTAAATGAGAGACACGACAGGAAAAATGGCAAATTTATTATACATACAGATATAAAACATAACAGATGGAAATATACATCATCAAAATGATACAGAAGCTAGTAAATAGTCCCCAATTCCAAATTCATAAAAAAAAACCAGCATGGCAAAATTCCAGGGAGTAGTAAAATATAGTTATAACATCAATGAACTCAAATGTCAAGGAGTAGAGGAGTAGTTGGCTATATTAAAACATCACAAACTCAACGCGTTTCGTGGACCCAAATCGCCACTTCATCAGGAGTGGATGTATAATACAAATCTTTAAAAAAAAAATAGATAAGGAAATTTGCACAATGATGATGAATACAAAAATGAAAAAGGGGGAGGGGGAAAGGGGGGGTGGGGAGACCAGACCCCTGAATTCCCAAACTTACATAGCAGCCAGATGGTGCATGGCATTTATTATTTTTAGTAGGGACGGATTGCACCTAAATGGGGTGGGTGCAGCCGTACTGGGTGAGAGGATGGCCAACAAGTTAGAGGGGCTTTTAAACTAGGTGATGGGGGGGAGGGTACAGATGATGATTTAGCCAGAGGGGAGCAAGGTTCAGTGGGCACAAATGGGGACATTAGTGGTAGGGAGTTCAGAGTTCCTAAATCCAAGGTGGGTATGGGGAAAAAATCACAAGAGCAGCCTAAAAACATCAAATGAGGATATATGTAACCGGTCAAAATTACGAGGTTTTTGTATACCAATGCCAGAAGCCTGGCCAACAAGATGGGAGAGCTGGAGCTGCTGATGTTTGAGGAGGACTTAGATTTTGTGGGGATAACTGAGACTTGGTTTGACAGCTCTCATGACTGGATGGCGACCATTCAGGGGTATTCCCTTTATCGCAGAGATAGAGAAGGTAAAAAAGGGGGAGGGGTATGTTTGTATATTAAGAACAGCATACAGGTAAATATGAGGGACGATATTCATAATGGAGCTTTGGACGAGGCAGAATCCCTATGGGTAGAGCTTCAAAGGGAAGGCACTGTGGGGAAGGTAATATTGGCCCCCCAATCAGAGGGAGGAGGGTGAGGCGGCCCTCCTTTTACAGATTGGATTGGCAGCAAGGATGGGAAATGTCATTATAATGGGGGACTTTAATTATCCAGATATAGACTGGGCAGAAGGAACCGCGCATTCAGCCAAGGCTCGGCAGTTCCTAAATGTTTTGCAGGACAATTTTATGGGTCAGATGGTGAATGCACCGACAAGAAACAATGCGGTACTTGACCTACTGATTACCAACAATACAGACCTGATCACGGATATAGAAATACGGGACAACTTAGGAAACAGTGACCATAGGTCAGTTAGTTTCAGTATTAATTACAGTAATAGGAAACACAAGGGTAATATAAGGACACTGAATTTCAAAAGAGCCAATTTCCCAAAACTGCGCTCTTTCCTAAACAATATCTAATGGGATAGAACCCTGGGGACAAAGAACACGGAGGAAAAATGGGAGTGCTTCAAGAGCATACTAAACAAAGGGATTGGCCAGTGCATTCCAAAGGGAAATAAATTTAAAAGAGCAAAACTAAATCCTGGGTGGCTAAACGCCAACATAAAAATGCATATTAGTGCTAAAGAAAAGGCCTTCAAAATACACAAGACTGAGGGGTCATTGGCAGGGTTATAAAATTACGTACTTACTGTATTGGATAGGTTTTAGTATGTGGGTGGGTTTTACTTTATTGGATGGGTTGTAGAATGGGTTATGGTAGTTGAATATGTTTTCTAGATTGCTGATCAGTTATATCTCCTTTTCCCTTCAGACCAAGCTGGGGAAAAAGGTAATTCTGTGTGTGCCTGTGAGACGCCGTGTAACATGACCCGCTATGGGAAGGAGTTGTCCATGGTGAAGATACCCAGTAAAGCCTCCTCCGTATATCTGGCAAATATATACAACAAGACTGAACAGTACATTGCGTGAGTTTGTTTTCCACTTCATTCAGACTATGACTGGGTCAGATGGATCCTTAATGTTCTGAAATACAAGAAATTTAAGGCCTGTACACACGATAAGAAAATTCAAAAGTAAAATTTAGTCCGACTAACGATCTGCCGATTTTCGGATTGTTAGTATGGCGCTTTCGACAGGCGATTACGAATTTTCGTACAACAAAAACTGGATGTGCAGGCTATAAAATTTTTATTGTACATGAACACAATGTCCGATTTTTGTTTAATTAGTACAGTTTTCATCCAAAAAAGAGCAAGACAACAAAACAACACAACACATTAAACCACTTCTGAAGTTGAATTCTGTCATTCGAGAATTTTTGTATGAAAGTAACCTCTTCACTTTCCATATGAGACTAGCATGCAACAAAAAACGGACCAAATTTTGTCCGATAATCTGATCGCGTGTACGAGGCTTTACACTCAAAAGTGGCCGCAGACATTGAGGTGTGGCTGGATGTCAGCTGTGCAGCTGTAGATCTTTTTCCTCTTCCACCGTCTCCAATCCCATATGAATGTGGTGAGATATTCCTCCTGTCCGTGAGATTGGAGGACAATGGTTAATTGTCCAAAATATCCCAGCTCAGTTTACAGACATTTGTCATTTCACTTTAGGAGTCCGTTGTTCTTGGGCTTCTCTTTATCATAGCAACCATACAGGCGGCCCCTATCTGAGGCTTTCCCAAATAACTAAATTCACAGACAGAAATAGAACTCGGAGATCCTTGAGAAGCCAAATTAAAGAACCAATGAAATGATGACTCCACCCCTCCATGTGCCAATCCTACACTGTTTCATACACTTGAATGTCTACCGGTCACACCAGACCATCCCTTATATACACAGATGTCCACTAGGGAGGAGATTCGGGTTTGGATCAGACATGGTTTTGAGGTGGACCCAACCTGCTCACCATTCATGGTCCCATTAAATTAATGTGAGCTTTTACTGACCCAAAATCCCGGCTGATGTAAATTGAGGAATTTGTGTTTGGAAACGTATGCCTCTATTTTCCACCTGAAATGATGTTTAATAAAGCCCCGTACACACGCACAGATTGTTGGCCGTAAATTGTTGGCCAACGTCCGATCTGCCGATTGTAGGCTTGTTAGTATGATGCTTCCGACAACCAACTGCGAATTTTCGGCCGAAAAAAATCTGGTGTGCATGCTATAAAATTTTTGTTGGCCAACAAAGAACGGCTGATTGTTCCTCAGTCAGTACAGATTTCGGCAGACAAAAATCAGATGAGCAAGACTGGGCATGCTCAGAGAAGAAAAAACACAGGGAAAGTCAACCATCACATGACATCACTTCTGAAGTTGGTTTTTGTTGG
This sequence comes from Pelophylax lessonae, assembly GCF_965119305.1. Lineage (NCBI taxonomy): Eukaryota > Metazoa > Chordata > Amphibia > Anura > Ranidae > Pelophylax > Pelophylax lessonae. The sequence continues at coordinate 562,374,446 of NC_138772.1, read as the reverse complement.
CCAACAAAAGTCCAGTGCAAGTCTAGAGCACATTTCAACCAACAAACAACACTGGACAAAAGTTGGCCGATCAGTTGGCCAACAATCTGTGCGTGTGTACGGGGCTTTACTTTTAATGGGAATTAGCTGACCATCAAATCAGCTGACAATGTAATGTCTGTGAGGCAGTTAAATTGCGCTCATTGGGGGATGGCCTTTGGATGGATTAGAGCATCTTGCCCAATCACTATTGTTTCAATTGAGCTCATATCTGATTGGTCACCTGTGGATGTGGTTGGCATTTAGGGAAGAACAAACCGATGGCTGAGGTTGGATAGATCTTGTCTCAGTGTTCAACTGCCTACAAACCAATGACTGAGGTTGGATGGATCTTGTCTGAGCATCCAACTGCCTACAAACCAATGACTGAGGTTGGATGGATCTTGTCTGAGCATCCAACTGCCTACAAACAGATGACTGAGGTTGGTTGGATCTTGTCTTATGCCTCGTACACACGCAACGATTATCGGCCGACCGATCGTCCGACTTTTGTCCAAGTTGTGTTTTGTTGGTTGGAATGTGCCTAGACTGCACACAAATTTTCTCGGCCAACAAAATTCTACTTCAGAAGTGATGTCATGTGTTGGGTTGCTTTCTTTGTGTTTTTTCTTCACTGAGCATGCCCAGACTTGCTCATCAGATTTTTGTCTGCCGAAATCTGTACTGACTGCACGAAAATCGGCCGTTGTGTTGACGGCCAACAAAAATTTTATAGCCTGCACACCAGATTTTTTTTGCCTGAAAAGTCGCAGTGGGTTGTCGGAAACATCATACTAACAAGCCGAAAAACGTCCGATCGGACGTTGGCCAAAAATTTCCGGCCAATAATCGATACGTGTGTACGAGGCATTAGCGTCCAACTGCCTACAAACCGATGATTGAGGTTGGTCGGATGCTCGTCTGTGCAAAGCTTCCTATTGGCCTCTTCCTCAGACATGAAGGTCTCACTGGCAGCCCATAAGCATAAAATAATTTTCACAAGTTCAGTGTATTGAAGAGGTCAGTGTATGGAAACCTCTGCAGACTCCCAGCCACAGGATGTCAGGGAAGAAGCCAACTGCTTGAAATGGATCATCCAATGTGGTCCTGCATGTAGACGAATCCTTCAGACACCATCTCATGTCTATGGCTGGCCTAATACACACCATGCTGGTCATACAGGGCACTGACCACTGTCTGTAGATTCAGCAGATTGTCTCTCTTGTCCTCAGGGAGAACTTTCTTGTTCTGGATATTTTCTTTGAAGCTCTGAACTTCGAAACGATTGAACAGAAGAGGGCGTATGAGGTGGCTGGACTGCTGGGTAAGAGTTCTCCTCTTGGAAGATCTCAAACATTGTATAAATCTGATATATCAATCTTGTGTGGGGTGGTAATTTCCTCAGTACATAGATAGGTGTCATCTCCTCCCACAATCTGCCCCCAACCTGTATACCAGTGGTCTCCAAACTTTGGCCAGAGGGCTGGATGCAGCCCTTTGCTTGATTGTATCCAGCCGTTGGGGCAATATTTCATTCTCTAACACCAAGGAAGGGGCATACATGCCCCCACTGACACCAACTAAGGGGCACAATTCCTCCCAGTGACACTAACGATGGGACACATTTCCTGCCAGTGACACCAATGATGGGGCACTATTCCTCCCACTGACACCAATGATGGGGCACTATTCCTCCACTGACACCGATGATGGGACACTATTCCTCCCACTGACACCAATGATGGGGCACTATTCCTCCACTGACACCAATGATGGGACACTATTCCTCCCACTGATACCAATGATGGGGCACTATTCCTCCCAATGACACCAATGATGGGGCACTATTCCTCCACTGACACCAATGATGGGACACTATTCCTCCCACTGACACCAATGATGGGGCATTGTTTACTCCCACTGATGCTGGGACATTTTTTACTTCCAGTGGCCACAATCCACCCCCCCCCCTCTCCCTCCTAAAGTCCAAAAGACAGTAAACTGGCCCTTTGTTTAGAAAGTTTGGAGACCCCTGCTGTATACCGTATACAAGGTGAGCATTCCATTTGTAATTGGAAATAAGACCGAAGTGTACAGATCGAGAGATTGTTTATGACACAACTTGAGGGGGACACATTGGGCTCATCAGGGACACATTAGGCTTTCAGGACCACACTAAACTCCTAGGGACACAGCTTGAGGGGCGGCACATCAAACTCCTAGGGACACATCAGCCTTTCAGGTAAACATTGGGCCCCTTAGGAAACATTGGGCCTGAAGGGAAACACTGGGCCCCTTAGGAAACATTGGGCCTGAAGGGAAACACTGGGCTCCTAGGATGGCACAATCTCATCTGCAGATTTGTGTAGGAAATGTTGGGCCACATGATGATGATGATGATGATGACAATGACGATGTGGTTGTCATTCAATAGGTGACATAGGAGGTCAAATGGGGCTATTCATTGGGGCCAGTATCCTCACCATCCTGGAGATCTTCGATTATCTGTATGAGGTGAGAAATATGAAACAGCAAAGAGACACACAAACCTATATATGGTACATATAGCATCATATACAGTATATATATGTATATTCCCCCAGCTGTTCCGGGATAAAGTTTTCGGCTATCTCCAGAAGAGGAAGAAGTCACAGAACAAGGAACTCGACAATCTGGTAATTGCACGAGACGTCTGTAGTGAGACGGGCAGAGACTGGGATGGGTTAATGAAGTGTCAGCTGTGTGCCAATCTCATGTACAGATACAGATATACTTTATATATACTGGTCATAGCAGACTGTCCCCCACAGTTCTCTAAACATCTTTTCCAGACAGGACAACCCAATGACTGACCTCACTTTCCTCCATTGGAGGTACTATAGATTGGTCAGCCGTGTGAGATTGCAGAGTGTGTGGAACCATGTGTGGTCTGTGAAATCTGCTGGAGAGCTGGAAGGTGTAAGGAGCGAGGTTGGTGGTTATGTAGTTTATCAGCCTCGGTTGGTGTAACTTTGTAGTTCCCCCAATAATTGTCCAGCATGATGGTTGACTTCTGAGCCTCCTATTTCCTCCCCAGAAAGGGACGTACTTGTCATATTATCTGGTGCGCTGGACCTCCTCCTCTGTGGGCAATGGCCTCCAACAGGCCAATAACCGTTCCAGGCAAACCCCATTCTAGGTCCCCCCAGGTGTAGGCCCGGCTCCTGAGGCTGTATAATAGTGTAGCTTGTAACTGCAAAACGATTGGGTCATCGGCTCCCATAAGCTGCTACAACAAACCCCATTTGCACGGCCCTTTTGCCTGCCAGGTGGGTCACACCATCCCATGCAGTCATCGGAAACGGCACTGTTGGTGAACCCCCCACACCATGGTCCACTCTTCCTCCTCATTCCCTAGCAGTGCGTTTATAAGCTGGATCCTCGTCTTGCCAACTGTGCTGATCCCTCAGTGTGCAGAGGTCGGTCTCAAACTGACTATCTCTATCTAACCATCACAGAGCATTCCTCAAATAAAGGAAATGAAACACAAGATATAGGGTATATGTTTGCAAAAAAATGTCCCCCAAATTTCCCCCCAACCTTCCATAGTGGACCACGGTACCCCCTAGCCCCACAGTTCCTCCCAATTTTCCACAGTGCTCTCCAACCTCCCACAGTGCTCCCAGCCTCCTACAGTGCCCCCCAACCTCCTACAGTACCCCTAGCTTTCCACAGTGCCCCCTAGCTTTCCACAGTGCCCCCCAGCCTCCCACAGTGCCCCCTAGCTTTCCACAGTGCCCCCCAGCCTCCCACAGTGCCCCCTAGCTTTCCACGGTGCCCCCCAGCCTCCCACAGTGCCCCCTAGCTTCCCACAGTGCCCCCCCCAGCCTCTCACAGTGCCCTCTAGTTTCCCAGAGTGCCCCCAGCATGCCAGAGTGCCCCCTAGCCTCCCACAATGTCCCCAAGCTCAGGGCCTCCAGCTCCCCATAGTACCCTCAAACAAAGTCCCACAGTATGCCCCAGGCCCCTGCAGAACCCTCCAGTTTCCCACAGTGACTCTATAAAATTCCCCAGCCTCCTAGAGAGACCCCCCTCATCTTCAGCAGTTTCCAAAATAGCCCCATCTAGAAACCTCATTCCCTACAGGGCCACCAAGTCTTCCACAGAAGAGTCCCCTAACCCCCTCCAGGACCCCCATCCCCCACAGTGACACACATTCAGAGTCCTCCAGCCTTTCAGTACATATTTTGCACGCCTCATACTTTCCTTGTGTGAGCATAGACTTTATTTTTTACTGTTAGGGTGTGGGAGGTTTTGGAGGAATTTCCGGGGCCCTGGTCCCAATAAGGTTAGGGGCCACTGCTTTAGGGCAATCAAAACCCAGTGGTATATAGAAACGGTTACAAAGAGTGAGCCCTCCATACAGCAAACAGTATAACATAAAGGGAGAAGATTACTGAAAAATAAGTCCTTCTGCTTCTGGAGTTGGATAAACCTCCCAGATAAGACCGTAATATCTTCTCAGATCTCCATTGTTGTTCCCACACACCAAGCCTGGGCTTCATTAGCTCAGGTAGGATTTTTCTAGAAATCTTAAAAACCTGAGAGCGAAGGTGTGGGCTGGTCCTCTAGAGCTCATCTCCAACACAGCCCCCCCCCCCCCCCACCACCAGAACCAACACACCAAAACAGATCCCCCACCAGAACCAACACACCAACACAGATCCCCCACCACCACCAGAACCAACACACCAACACAGATCCCCTACCAGAACCAACACGGATCCCCCACCAGAACCAACACACCAACACAGATCCCCCACCAGAACCAACACACCAACACAGATCCCCACCAGAACCAACACACCAACACAGATCCCCACCACCACCAGAACCAACACACCAACACAGATCCCCTACCAAAACCATCACGGATCCCCCACCAGAACCAACACACCAACACAGATCCCCCACCAGAACTAACACACCAACACAGATCCACCACCAGAACCAACACACCAACACAGATACCCTACCAGAACCAACACACCAACACAGATCCACCACCAGAACCAACACACCAACACAGATCCACCACCAGAACCAACACACCAACACAGCCCCCCACCAGAACCGACACACCAACACAGATCCCCCACCATAAACAACACAGATCCCCCACCAGACCCAACACACCAACACAGATACCCTACCAGAACCAACACACCAACACAGATACCCTACCAGAACCAACACACCAACACAGATCCACCACCAGAACCAACACACCAACACAGATCCACCACCAGAACCAACACACCAACACAGATCCCCCACCAGAACCGACACACCAACACAGATCCCCCACCAGAACCGACACACCAACACAGATCCCCCACCAGAACCAACACACCAACACAGATTCCCCACCAGAACCAACACACCAACACAGATCCCCTACCAGAACCAACACAGATCCCCCACCAGAACCAACACACCAACACAGTTCCCCCACCAGAACCAACACAGATCCCCCACCAGAACCAACACACCAAAACAGATCCCCCACCAGAAGCAACACAGATCCCCCACCAGACCCAACACAGATCCCCCACCAGAACCAACACAGATCCCCCACCAGAACCAACACAGAGTATTTGCGGATGATACTAAACTAAGCATGCCAATATCTTCTATGCGGGATGTGGAAACCTTACAAGCGGACCTGAACAAAATAACGGGGGAGGGGCAACTACATGGCAGATGAGGTTTAATGTTGAAAAATGTAAAGTAATGCACTTGGGGGCCAGAAACCAGAAAGCAAGCTACTCACTAGGGGGGGAACCTCTGGGTGAGTCTAGGATGGAAAAGGACTTGGGGGTACTGGTAGATAACAGGCTTGGAAGTGGCATGCAATGCCAAGCCGCCGCAAGCAAAGCCAACAGAATACTGGGATGTATAAAAAAGGGGATTCACTCCAGAAATAAAGAGATTATTCTCCCGCTCTACAAGACTCTGGTCCGGCCACATCTGGAGTATGCTGTCCAGTTCTGGGCACCGGTCCTCAGGAAGGATGTGCTGGAACTGGAGAAAGTCCAGAGAAGGGCAACAAAAATAATTAGGGGAATGGAGGACATCAGCTATGAGGAAAGACTACAAGCACTGAACTTATTCTTTCTGGAGAAGAGACGATTGAGGGGGGATATGATATCAATGTACAAATACTGTACTGGTGACCCGAGCATTGGGAGGAAACTATTCAGAGAAAGGAGATACAATAAGACACGTGGCCACTCACTAAAACTAGAGGAAAGGTGGTGTAACGGAACAGGGCACCCCGACCAGGTACCTCCGTTGACAGACGCTCCTAGTGCTTCCCGAGGGCTCCAAGCACTCCACCAGACACCGTAATCACTTCAGATCCCACGAACTGCCGCAGCTTGGTTGGGGTCTCGCAATCTCCTACCCACCCTGGACCTACGACAAGGCTCCAGGTTCCCGTGGGTGAACCTCTCTTTTCCCAGAGAGTGCAGCAGAACAAGATCTTACAAGAGCTCAGTGATTATCCAAGGGAGTATGGAAGACATAGCAATCCCTTGCAGCAGATTCCCCCAATAAGAGACAGAACTCTAGATTGAGGTTGAATGAACTCAGCACAACTTTATTGAACACGACTTATATACAGTTTTCACCCACAAAGTTACCACCCAGATGGACCTTGTTGAAGACTGAACATAATATTCACCATCCAATAGGAACAGAGTTTTACACTCTCATACAGTCTACAAAATATACAATGTGAGACAATCCCCCCTCCCCCTTAGCATCCAATCCACATTCCTATAAGTTTATCTTAAGGCAGACAGACAGAACAATGGGCAATGGGAGGTCATTAACACTTAACAATGAGACAGTGCAATCCACATTCCCTCCCAATACACAACAAAAGGAATACCTGTCTGACATGGAAAGATATGTAATATACAAAGCATTTAGGAATTACAGATTTCATGGCAAATGGGAATAAATCTTAATATTTCTATATGGAGATATTGCTGACAAATATGGAGCAATCCAAACCATTACTTATCTGTCTTTAAATTCCAGTGACGGTGAATACTGTCACAGGCGGTTTAACCTTAAAATGCGTAAGGGGTTCTTCACTGTAAGAGCGGTAAGGATGGGGGGTTCTCTTCCACAAGCAGTGGTATCAGCAGGGAGCATTGATAGTTTAAAAAAACTATTAGATGGGCACCTTAAAGACCACAACATACAGGGGTATACAATGTACAACATACAGGGGTATACAATGTACAACATACAGGGGTATACAATGTACAACATACAGGGGTATACAATGTACAACGTACAGGGGTATACAATGTACAACGTACAGGAATATACAATGTACAACACACAGGGGTATACAATGTACAACATACAGGAATATACAATGTACAACATACAGGGGGTATACAATGTACAACATACAGGGGATATACAATGTACAATATACAGGGGATATACAATGTACAACATACAGGGATATACAATGATACAATATACAACATACAGGGATATACAATATACAACATACAGGGGGTATACAATGTACAACATACAGGGATATACAATGTACAACATACAGGGGTATACAATGTACAACATACAGGGGTATACAATGTACAACATACAGGGGTATACAATGTAAAACATGCAGGGGATATACAATGTACAACATACAGGGATATACAATGATACAATGTACAACATACAGGGGTATACAATGTACAACATACAGGGGTATACAATGTACAACATACAGGGGTATACAATGTACAGCATACAGGGGTATACAATGTACCACATACAGGGGATATACATTGTACAACATACAGGGGGTATACAATGTACAACATACAGGGGTATACAATGTACAACATACAGGGGTATACAATGTACAACATACAGGGGATATACAATGTACAACATACAGGGATATACAATGTACAACATACAGGGGTATACAATGTACAACATACAGGGGTATACAATGTACAACATACAGGGGGTATACAATGTACAACATACAGGGGTATACAATGTACAACATACAGGGGGTATACAATGTACAACATACAGGGGTATACAATGTACAACATACAGGGGTATACAATGTACAACATACAGGGGGTATACAATGTACAACATACAGGGGTATACAATGTACAACATACAGGGGTATACAATGTATAACATACAGGGGTATACAATGTATAACATACAGGGGTATACAATGTACAACATACAGGGGTATACAATGTACAACATACAGGGGTATACAATGTACAACATACAGGGGTATACAATGTACAACATACAGGGGGTATACAATGTACAACATACAGGGGTATACAATGTACAACATACAGGGGTATACAATGTACAATATACAGGGGTATACAATGTACAACATACAGGGGTATACAATGTACAACATACAGGGGTATACAATGTACAACATACAGGGGTATACAATGTACAACATACAGGGGTATACAATGTATAACATACAGGGGTATACAATGTACAACATACAGGGGTATACAATGTACAATATACAGGGGTATACAATGTACAACATACAGGGGGTATACAATGTACAACATACAGGGGTATACAATGTACAACATACAGGGGTATACAATGTACAATATACAGGGGTATACAATGTACAACATACAGGGGTATACAATGTACAACATACAGGGGTATACAATGTACAACATACAGGGGTATACAATGTACAACATACAGGGGTATACAATGTACAACATACAGGGCTATACAATGTACAACATACAGGGGTATACAATGTACAACATACAGGGGTATACAATGTACAATATACAGGAGTATACAATGTACAACATACAGGGGTATACAATGTACAACATACAGGGGTATATAATGTACAACGTACAGGGGTATACAATGTACAACATACAGGGGTATACAATGTACAACATACAGGGGGTATACAATGTACAACATACAGGGGTATACAATGTACAACATACAGGGGTATACAATGTACAACATACAGGGGTATACAATGTACCACATACAGGGGATATACAATGTACAACATACAGGGGTATACAATGCACAACATACAGGGATATACAATGTACAACATACAGGGGTATACAATGTACAACATACAGGGGTATACAACGTAGAACATACAGGGGTATACAATGTACAATATACAGGGGTATACAATGTACAACATACAGGGGGTATACAATGTACAACATACAGGGGTATACAATGTACAACATACAGGGGTATACAATGTACAACATACAGGGGGTATACAATGTACAACATACAGGGGTATACAATGTACAACATACAGGGGTATACAATGTACAACATACAGGGGGTATACAATGTACAACATACAGGGGTATACAATGTACAACATACAGGGGGTATACAATGTACAACATACAGGGGTATACAATGTACAACATACAGGGGTATACAATGTATAACATACAGGGGTATACAATGTATAACCTACAGGGGTATACAATGTACAACATACAGGGGTATACAATGTACAACATACAGGGGTATACAATGTGCAACATACAGGGGGTATACAATGTGCAACATACAGGGGTATACAATGTACAACATACAGGGGTATACAATGTATAACATACAGGGGGTATACAATGTATAACATACAGGGGTATACAATGTACAACATACAGGGGTATACAATGTATAACATACAGGGGTATACAATGTACAACATACAGGGGGTATACAATGTACAACATACAGGGGTATACAATGTACAACATACAGGGGGTATACAATGTACAACATACAGGGATATACAATGTACAACATACAGGGGTATACAATGTACAACATACAGGGGTATACAATGTACAACATACAGGGGTATACAATGTACAACATGCAGGGGATATACAATGTACAACATACAGGGATATACAATGATACAATGTACAACATACAGGGGTATACAATGTACAACATACAGGGGTATACAATGTACAGCATACAGGGGTATACAATGTACCACATACAGGGGATATACATTGTACAACATACAGGGGTATACAATGTACAACATACAGGGATATACAATGTACAACATACAGGGGTATACAATGTACAACATACAGGGGTATACAATGTACAACATACAGGGGTATACAATGTACAACATACAGGGGATATACAATGTACAACATACAGGGATATACAATGTACAACATACAGGGGTATACAATGTACAACATACAGGGGTATACAATGTACAACATACAGGGGGTATACAATGTACAACATACAGGGGTATACAATGTACAACATACAGGGGTATACAATGTACAACATACAGGGGTATACAATGTACAACATACAGGGGGTATACAATGTACAACATACAGGGGTATACAATGTACAACATACAGGGGTATACAATGTACAACATACAGGGGTATACAATGCATAACATACAGGGGGTATACAATGCACAACATACAGGGGATATACAATGTACAACATACAGGGGTATACAATGCACAACATACAGGGATATACAATGTACAACATACAGGGGTATACAATGTACAACATACAGGGGTATACAATGTACAACATACAGGGGTATACAATGTACAATATACAGGGGTATACAATGTACAACATACAGGGGGTATACAATGTACAACATACAGGGGTATACAATGTACAACATACAGGGGTATACAATGTACAACATACAGGGGGTATACAATGTACAACATACAGGGGTATACAATGTACAACATACAGGGGTATACAATGTACAACATACAGGGGGTATACAATGTACAACATACAGGGGTATACAATGTATAACATACAGGGGTATACAATGTACAACATACAGGGGTATACAATGTACAACATACAGGGGTATACAATGTACAACATACAGGGGTATACAATGTATAACATACAGGGGGTATACAATGTATAACATACAGGGGTATACAATGTACAACATACAGGGGTATACAATGTACAACATACAGGGGTATACAATGTATAACATACAGGGGGTATACAATGTATAACATACAGGGGTATACAATGTACAACATACAGGGGTATACAATGTACAACATACAGGGGTATACAATGTACAACATACAGGGGGTATACAATGTACAACATACAGCGATATACAATGTACAACATACAGGGGTATACAATGTACAACATACAGGGGTATACAATGTACAACATACAGGGGTATACAATGTACAACATACAGGGGGTATACAATGTACAACATACAGGGGGTATACAATGTACAACATACAGGGGTATACAATGTACAACATACAGGGGGTATACAATGTACAACATACAGGGGTATACAATGTACAACATACAGGGGTATACAATGTACAACATACAGGGGTATACAATGTACAACATACAGGGGGTATACAATGTACAACATACAGGGGTATACAATGTATAACATACAGGGGTATACAATGTACAACATACAGGGGTATACAATGTACAACATACAGGGGTATACAATGTATAACATACAGGGGGTATACAATGTATAACATACAGGGGTATACAATGTACAACATACAGGGGTATACAATGTACAACATACAGGGGTATACAATGTATAAAATACAGGGGGTATACAATGTATAACATACAGGGGTATACAATGTACAACATACAGGGGTATACAATGTACAACATACAGGGGTATACAATGTACAACATACAGGGGGTATACAATGTACAACATACAGCGATATACAATGTACAACATACAGGGGTATACAATGTACAACATACAGGGGGTATACAATGTACAACATACAGGGGTATACAATGTACAACATACAGGGGTATACAATGTACAACATACAGGAGTATACAATGTACAACATACAGGGGTATACAATGTACAACATACAGGGGGTATACAATGTACAACATACAGCGATATACAATGTACAACATACAGGGGTATACAATGTACAACATACAGGGGTATACAATGTACAACATACAGGGGTATACAATGTACAACATACAGGGGTATACAATGTACAACATACAGGGGTATACAATGTACAACATACAGGGGGTATACAATGTACAACATACAGCGATATACAATGTACAACATACAGGGGTATACAATGTACAACATACAGGGGGTATACAATGTACAACATACAGGGGTATACAATGTACAACATACAGGGGTATACAATGTACAACATACAGGGGTATACAATGTACAACATACAGAGGTATACAATGTACAACATACAGGGGTATACAATGTACAACATACAGGGGGTATACAATGTACAACATACAGCGATATACAATGTACAACATACAGGGGTATACAATGTACAACATACAGGGGGTATACAATGTACAACATCCAGGGGTATACAATGTACAACATACAGGGGTATACAATGTACAACATACAGGGGTATACAATGTACAACATACAGGGGTATACAATGTACAACATACAGGGGTATACAATGTACAACATACAGGAGTATACAATGTACAACATACAGGGGTATACAATGTACAACATACAGGAGTATACAATGTACAACATACAGGTGGTATACAATGTACAACATACAGGAGTATACAATGTACAACATACAGGGGTATACAATGTACAACATACAGGGGTATACAATGTACAACATACAGGGGTATACAATGTACAACATACAGGGGTATACAATGTACAACATACAGGGGTATACAATGTACAACATACAGGGGTATACAATGTACAACATACAGGGGTATACAATGTACAACATACAGGGGGTATACAATGTACAACATACAGGAGTATACAATGTACAACATACAGGGGTATACAATGTACAACATACAGGGGGTATACAATGTACAACATACAGCGATATACAATGTACAACATACAGGGGTATACAATGTACAACATACAGGGGGGTATACAATGTACAACATACAGGGGGTATACAATGTACAACATACAGGGGTATACAATGTACAACATACAGGGGTATACAATGTACAACATACAGGGGTATACAATGTACAACATACAGGGGGTATACAATGTACAACATACAGCGATATACAATGTACAACATACAGGGGTATACAATGTACAACATACAGGGGGTATACAATGTACAACATACAGGGGTATACAATGTACAACATACAGGGGTATACAATGTACAACATACAGGGGTATACAATGTACAACATACAGGGGTATACAATGTACAACATACAGGGGTATACAATATACAACATACAGGGGGTATACAATGTACAACATACAGGGGGTATACAATGTACAACATACAGCGATATACAATGTACAACATACAGGGGTATACAATGTACAACATACAGGGGGTATACAATGTACAACATACAGGGGTATACAATGTACAACATACAGGGGTATACAATGTACAACATACAGGGGTATACAATGTACAACATACAGGGGTATACAATGTACAATATACAGGGGGTATACAATGTACAACATACAGGGGTATACAATGTACAACATACAGGGGTATACAATGTACAACATACAGGGGTATACAATGTACGGTTAGAAGCAAACACACACACATCATAGATTGAACTGGATGGACTGATGTCTTTTTTCAACCTCACTAACTATGTTACTATGTTAATATGTTAGAGCCAACGCACCATACAAAGACCCCAATATTACCAACCCCCCCCCCCCCATATCTTACATGTTGGGTGTGGAAGGACTGGTTACGCCGGGCTTTTGCAGATGATTTTCTGACTGGGCACCACACCAGATGGGAGGGAGATTATCTCTTCTACAACCCTTTGTAGATTAAACTCCACACGTTTGTCTGAACGTCAAGCGATTGTTTCTTACCTCATCGGTGGAATCTGGGTGACAACACATCAGTGGGTGTCCATATCTGAATGTACCCCCCCCCCCCCCCCGTGTGAGAACATAGAGGTGGAATATTTGTCCTCCCCGGACACCATACTGATAGAATGTCCTCTATGTTCTGGGTGGTCTTCTCTCTGGACCCAGAACTTCTCCTACCTGGCCCAGATTGGCTTAGAAGATGCCCCTCCCACAATGACAATCCCCTGGTCAGGCAGGAAATTTATTGTACTTTGAATTGTATTGGCATCTATAGACATAGGACATTCAGGAATGGTCAGTGCCCAATTAAAGGAGATCTCCCTTAACTTCCTGTCCCGTGTGATAACAGGAAGTGATAGGAAATTCCCCTCTTGGTCAGGTATCCCCATTGGAGGGTTTCCCATCACTTCCTGTCTTGGTGAGACCAGAACAGATAAGGGGTGAATCTCCCTGAAGTGGACAGAAAAATAAACCTGTCAGAGGACCCAACCCCCAACACACTCCATCCAAAACTAACAAAAAACATTTTTACTGAATACAGAACTGGAAGACACAAAGTTTGTCTGATATCTGGACGGTCACCTTAGATCACATGTGTCAAACACAAGGCCCGTGGAGCGCATCGGGCCCTCGGGTCATTTCATGTGGCCCTTTCACCAGGGCTTTTTTTCAGCCAGAACTGCTCCTCCACCTCCACCTCTCGTCCTCCACTCCTCGCTCTCTGGGTCTCTCCCTCCGCTCCTCGCTCTTCAGCTCTCGTGCTCCGCTCCTCGCTCTCTGGGTCTCTCCCTCCGCTCCTCCACCTCTCGTCCTCCGCTCTTCGCTCTCTGGGTCTCTCCCTCCGCTCCTCCACCTCTCGTCCTCCGCTCTTCGCTCTCTGGGTCTCTCCCTCCGCTCCTCCATCTTCAGCTCTCGTCCTCCACTCCTCGCTCTCTGGGTCTCTCCCTCCGCTCCTCGCTCTCTGGGTCTCTCCCTCCGCTCCTCGCTCTCTGGGTCTCTCCCTCCGCTCCTCCACCTCTCGTCCTCCGCTCTTCGCTCTCTGGGTCTCTCCCTCCGCTCCTCCATCTTCAGCTCTCGTCCTCCGCTCCTCGCTCTCTGGGTCTCTCCCTCCGCTCCTCGCTCTTCAGCTCTCGTCCTCCGCTCCTCGCTCTCTGGGTCTCTCCCTCCGCTCCTCGCTCTTCAGCTCTCGTCCTCCACTCCTCGCTCTCTGGGTCTCTCCCTCCGCTCCTCGCTCTCTGGGTCTCTCCCTCCGCTCCTTGCTCTCTGGGTCTCTCCCTCCGCTCCTCGCTCTCTGGGTCTCTCCCTCCGCTCCTCCACCTCTCGTCCTCCGCTCTTCGCTCTCTGGGTCTCTCCCTCCGCTCCTCCATCTTCAGCTCTCGTTCTCCGCTCCTCGCTCTCTGGGTCTCTCCCTCCGCTCTTCACTCTCTCGCTCTCTGCTCCTTGCTCTCCAGCTCTCACCCACCTCTTCCCCCCTCTCCGGCTCTCGCTCCTCCGTTCCTGGGTCTCGCCCTCCTCTCCTCACTCTGCGGCTCTCGCTCCACTGCTTCTTGTTTTACTGCTCTCTTCCTCCACTCCTCGCTCTCGTGATCTCCTCCCCCTCTCCTCCCTCTCCAGCTCTCACTCTTCTGATTCTTGTCTTTTGACTCTCTCCCTCGGCTTCTCTCTTTCCGGCTCTTGCTCCTCCTCTCCTCGCTCTCTGGCTCTCGCTCCTCTGATTCTTGTTTTACAGCTCTCTCTCCCTCCGCTCCTCTCTCTCCGCCTCCCACTCCTCTGCTTCTCACTCTCGCTCCTCCACTCCTCGCTCTCACCCTCTGCTCCTCACTTTCCGGCTCTCACCCTCCGCTCCTTGCTCTCCAGCTTTCGCCCTTCTCTCCTCGCTCTCTGGCTCTTGCACCTCTGCTCCTTGCTTTCATCCTTCGCTCCTTGCTCTCCAGCTCTCGCTCCTCCTCTCCTCGCTCTCCGACTCTCGCTCCTCTGCTCCTTGCTCTTCGGCTCTCGCACCTTACTCTCCAGCTCTCACCCTCCGCTTCTTGCTCTCCAGGTCTCTCCCTCTGCTCCTCACTCTCCAGGTCTCTCCCTCTGCTCCTCGCTCTCCAGGTCTCTCCCTCTGCTCCTCACTCTCCAGGTCTCTCCCTCTGCTCCTCACTCTCCAGGTCTCTCCCTCTGCTACTCCCTCTCTTGCCCTCCGTTCCTCGCCCTCTGGCTCTTACCCTCCGCTCCTTGCTCTTCACTGTCACTTGTAAACTCAGAAGCCCTCTGTGATTACAAGGGATGGGTTTGCTCTCAGTGGCACTCACAGTGGGCACAAGGGCAGGGGCAGGCTGGGACAGGGGGCAGGGTGGCAACTGCCCCATAGGCTGCCCTAACTTATGGCAACGCTGCCCGCTGACAATTATTTTTGTGGAGGAAGGCAGTTGGGTCCGGGGGCACGGCACCTGCCAACTAACTGAAGGCAGAGGGGGGGCTCTCAGGGCTGGCCCTACCATGGGTCCCGCTGGGCCCATTGGGCTGCCTCAGAGGGAAAGGGGGGGATGGGAGGGGCGAGCACCGCTGGATTACACAGAGCAGAGATCTTCCGCTTACCTAGCGGCCAATGTCATATGAAGTCCCGCCTCCTGGACCGGCTTCTATGATGGACAGCACACTGGTGATGTCTATCATAAGAGCTGGTCCAGGAGGCGGGACTTCGTATGACAGCAGCCGGGTAAGCGGGAGATCCCTTCTCTGTGTAATCCTGACGGCTCTCCTCTCTCTGCATTGCATGCTGCATTGATGAGCACTGTTCAGGCTTCATTAGATGGGCACTAGTGAGGCTGCACTAATGGGCACTTATCAGGCTGCGCTGATCAGGCACTGGTGACGCTGCATTGATAGGCACTGATCAGGATGCATTGGATGGGCACTGATGAGACTGAGCTGATGAGTACTGGTGAAGCTTCATTGGATGGGCACTGGTGAGGCTGAGCTGATGGGCACTGGTGAGGCTTCATTGGATGGGCACTGGTGAGGCTGAGCTGATGGCCACTGGTGAGGCTGAGCTGATGGCCACTGGTGAGGCTTCATTGGATGGCCACTGGTGAGGCTTCATTGATGGCCACTGATGAGGCTGCATTGGATGGGCACTGGTGAGGCTACATTGGATGGGCACTGATCAGGTTGCACTGATGGGCACTGATGAGGCTGTGCTAATGGGCACTGGTGACGCTGCACTGATGAGCACTAATTAGGCTTCATTGATGGACACCTGTGGGGCTGCATTGATGAGCACTGATCAGGCTGCACTGATGGGACTGAGCTGATGGGCACTGGTGAGGCTGTATTGATGGGCACTAGTGAGGCTGCATTGATGGGCACTGATCAGACTGCAACAATAGGCACTGATCAGGCTGCACTGGTGGGCACTGATCAGGCTGAGCCGATGGGCACTAGTGAGGCTGCATTGATGGGCACTGATCAGGCTGCACTGATGAGGCTAAGCTAATGGGCACTGGTGGAGCTGCATTGATAGGCACTGATCAGGCTGCATTGATGGGCACTGATGAGGCTGCACTAATGGGCACCGGTGAGGCTGCATTGATGGGCACTGGTGAGGCTGCATTGATGGGCATTAATGAGGCTGAATTGATTACACTGGTGAGGCTGCATTGATGGGCACTGATGAGGCTCAGCTGATGGGCACGGATCAGGCTACATTGATGGGCACTGGTGAGGCTGCATTGATGGGCACTGGTGAGGCTGCATTGATGGGCACTGATCAGGCTGAATTGATGGGCACTGATCAGGCTGCATTGATGGGCACTGGTGAGGCTGCATTGATGGGCACTGATCAGGCTGCACTGATGAAGCTGAGCTGATGGGCACTGATCAGGCTGAGCTGATGGGCACTAGTGAGGCTGCATTGATGGGCACTGATCAGGCTGCACTGATGAGGCTAAGCTAATGGGCACTGGTGGCGCTGCATTGATAGGCACTGATCAGGCTGCATTGATGGGCACTGATGAGGCTGCACTAATGGGCACCGGTGAGGCTGCATTGATGGGCACTGGTGAGGCTGCATTGATGGGCATTAATGAGGCTGAATTGATTACACTGGTGAGGCTGCATTGATGGGCACTGATGAGGCTCAGCTGATGGGCACGGATCAGGCTACATTGATGGGCACTGGTGAGGCTGCATTGATGGGCACTGGTGAGGCTGCATTGATGGGCACTGATCAGGCTGCATTGATGGGCACTGATCAGGCTGCATTGATGGGCACTGGTGAGGCTGCATTGATGGGCACTGATCAGGCTGCACTGATGAAGCTGAGCTGATGGGCACTGATCAGGCTGCATTGATGGGCACTGATCAGGCTGCACTGATGAGGCTGAGCTGATGGGCACTGGTGATGCTGCATTGATGGGCATTGATCAGGCTACACTGATGGGCACCGATGAGGCTGCACTGATGAGGCTGAGCTGATGGGCACAGATGAGGCTGCACTGATGAGGCTGAGCTGATGGGCACTTGTGAGGCTGCATTGATAGGCACTAATCAGGCTTTATTGATAGACACTGATGAGGCTGCATTGATGGGTACTGATGAGGTTGAGCTGAGGGGACTGATGAGGCTGCATTGATGGGTACTGGTGAGGTTGCATTGATGGGCACTGGTGAGGCTGCATTGATGGGCACTGGTGAGGCTGCATTGATGGGCACTGGTGAGGCTGCATTGATGGGCACTGGTGAGGCTGCATTGATGGGTACTGGTGAGGTTGCATTGATGGGCACTGGTGAGGCTGCATTGATGGGCACTGGTGAGGCTGCATTGATGGGTACTGGTGAGGTTGCATTGATGGGCACTGGTGAGGCTGCATTGATGGGCACTGGTGACGCTGCATTGATGGGCATTGATCAGGCTACACTGATGGGCACCGATGAGGCTGCACTGATGAGGCTGAGCTGATGGGCACCGATGAGGCTGCACTGATGAGGCTGAGCTGATGGGCACTTGTGAGGCTGCATTGATAGGCACTAATCAGGCTTTATTGATAGACACTGATGAGGCTGCATTGATGGGTACTGATGAGGTTGAGCTGAGGGGACTGATGAGGCTGCATTGATGGGTACTGGTGAGGTTGCATTGATGGGCACTGGTGAGGCTGCATTGATGGGCACTGGTGAGGCTGCATTGATGGGCACTGGTGAGGCTGCATTGATGGGCACTGGTGAGGCTGCATTGATGGGTACTGGTGAGGTTGCATTGATGGGCACTGGTGAGGCTGCATTGATGGGCACTGGTGAGGCTGCATTGATGGGTACTGGTGAGGTTACATTGATGGGCACTGGTGAGGCTGCATTGATGGGCACTGGTGACGCTGCATTGATGGGCATTGATCAGGCTACACTGATGGGCACCGATGAGGCTGCACTGATGAGGCTGAGCTGATGGGCACCGATGAGGCTGCACTGATGAGGCTGAGCTGATGGGCACTTGTGAGGCTGCATTGATAGGCACTAATCAGGCTTTATTGATAGACACTGATGAGGCTGCATTGATGGGTACTGATGAGGTTGAGCTGAGGGGACTGATGAGGCTGCATTGATTGGTACTGGTGAGGTTGCATTGATGGGCACTGGTGAGGCTGCATTGATGGGTACTGGTGAGGTTGCATTGATGGGCACTGGTGAGGCTGCATTGATGGGCACTGATGAGGCTGCATTGATGGGCACTGGTGAGGCTGCATTGATGCATTATTTTTGTTAAGCCTCCTTTGTTGCCATTAACATTAAATGATGTGACCACATTGTATCATTTTTCTTTTTTCATAACATCAATATCCGTTATAAAACCAGCTGGGCATGGATAGAGAGCGGATTCGGAGGTTTAATAAGCCACTTGACTGGACTTGCCCCCCAGGCCTAAGTAAGGGTGCCAGCCCTCCCCTGGACAAGGAAGATGCAGGTGCAGGGTGGGACTGGGGCATCACATGGAGGGCTGCATTGTGATCTCCATCTGTGCCCAGGTGCACAGATACTGACCAATGATTTCCCTGAAAGTGAAAGAGAGAGGCGGAGCCGCCTACACTGCCGGAAGGTACAAGAGGCGGGCTGGGTAAGGTAGATGTGTGCAGAGGTCAGAGCCCAGGAGGGGTAGAAGTGAGATGTGGCCAACCCTACACGCTGTGCATAATGGACTCCTCAACCCTGCACTCTCTACACAGCACACCCCTAAACCCTGCACTCTCTACACAGCACACCCCTAAACCCTGCACTCTCTACACAGCACACCCCTAAACCCTGCACTCTGTACACAGCACACCCCTAAACCCTGCACTCTCTACACAGCACACCCCTAAACCCTGCACTCTCTACACAGCACACCCCTAAACCCTGCACTCTCTACACAGCACACCCCTAAACCCTGCACTCTCTACACAGCACACCCCTAAACCCTGCACTCTCTACACAGCACACCCCTAAACCCTGCACTCTCTACACAGCACACCCCTAAACCATGCACTCTCTACACAGCACACCCCTAAACCCTGCACTCTCTTTACAGTGCACCCCTAAACCCTGCACCCTGTGCATAGCACACCCCTAAACCATGCACTCTGTACACAGCACACCCCTAAACCATGCACTCTGTACACAGCACACCCCTAACCCTGCACACTGTGCACAGCGCACTCCTCAACACGGCACAATGTGCATAGCACACCCCTAAACCCTATACACTGTACACAGCGCACTCCTCAATCCTGCACTCTGTACACAGCACACTCCTCAATCCTGAACACTGCACACAGCACACTCTTTAACCCTGCACACTGTGCACTCCTTACCACTGCACAATGTGCACAGTGCACCCATAAACCCTGCACACTGTACACAGCACACTCCTCAAACTTGCACACTGTGCATAGTGCACCTTTTAACCCTGAACTCTCTTAACAGCGCACTTGTAAAGCCTGCACACTGTACACCCCTAAACCCTGCACACTGTGCACAGCACACTCCTCAACCCTGCACTCTGTACAAAGTGAACTCCTTAACACTGCACACTGTGCACAGCGCACCACTAAACCCTGCACACTGTAGACAGCCCACTCCTCAACACTGTGCACAGCACACTTCTCAATACTGCACACTGTGCACAGCGCACTCCTCAACACTGCACACTGTGCACAGCGCACTCCTCAACACTGCACACTGTGCACAGCACACCCCTAAACCCTTTACACTGTACACAGTGCACTCCTCAAACCTGCACACTGTGCATAGTGCAATGGTTAACCCTGCACTCTCTTTACAGCGCACTTCTAAACCCTGCACACTGTGCATAGCACACCCCTAAACCATGCACTCTGTAAACAGCGTACTCCTCAACCCTGCACTCTGTACACAGCGCACTCCTCAAACCTGCACACTGTGCATAGCGCACTCCTCAAACCTGCACTCTATACACAGCGCATTCCTACACCTTGCACTCTGTACACCGGCCACACCTCAACCCTACACACTGTAAACAGTGCACTCCTCAACCTTGCACACTGTGCACAGCGCACTGCTCAACTCTGCACACTGTTCACAGCGCACTCCTCAGCCCTGTTTTCTGTACACAGTGCATTACTCAACCCTGCACACTGTGCACAACGCACCCCTAAACCATGCACAATGTACACAGTCCACTCGTCAACACTGCACAGCATGCTTCTCAACACTGCACACTGTGCACAATGCACCCCTAAACCCTTTACACTCTACACATTGCACTTCTCAACACTGCACACTGTGCACAGTGCCCTCTTCCACCCTGCCCAAAGTGCACAGCACACTCCTCAAACCTGCACACTGTATACAGCGCACTCCTTAACCCTGCAAACTGTAAATAGCACACCCCCAAAATCCCGATCTCTGTACACAGTGCACTCCTCAACCCTGCACACTGTGCACAGCGCACCCCTAAACCATGCACAAATGTACACAGTCCACTCCTCAACACTGCACAGCATGCTTCTCAACGCTGCACACTGTGCACAGTTCACCCCTAAACCCTGCATACTGTTCATAGTGCACCCCCAAACCCTGCACTCTCTACACAGCACACTCCTAAACCCTGCGCACTGTGCATTTAAGACCCCTAAATCCGGCACTCTGTACACATCCCGCTTCTGAACTCTAAACTCTGTCCGCAGCACACTTCTAAACCCTGCACTCTGTACGCAGCGCACCCCAAATCCTGCACTCTGTACACAGCGCACCCCAAACCCTGCACTCTGTACACAGCACACTCCTAAACCCTGCATACTGTGCATAGCACACCCCAAAATCCTGATCTCTGTACATAGCGAACTTCTCAACCCTGCACTCTGTACACAGCACACTATTTAACTCTGCACACTGTGCATAGCGCACTCCTCCACCCTGCACTCTATACACAGCGCATTCCTAAACCCAGCACTCTGTACACCGCGCACTCCCCAAACCTGCACACTGTGCATAGCGCACTCCTCTACCCTGCACTCTATACACAGTGCATTCCTAAACCCTTCACTCTGTACACCGCACACTCCTCAACCCTGCACAGTGCACTGCTTAACCCTGCACACTGAACAGTGCACTGCTCAATCCTGCCTTCTGTACACAGTGCACTTCTCAACCCTGAACAGTGTGCACAGCGCACCCCTAAACCCTGCAACTACACTGCCCACTCCTAAATACTGTGCACAACACACTTCTCAAAACTGCACACTGTGCACAGCGCACTCCTCAACACTGCACACTGTGCACAGCACACCCCTAAACCCTATACACAGTGCACTGCTCAACACTGCACACTGTGCACAGCACACTCTTCCACCCTGCACAAAGTGCACAGCACACTCTTAAACCCTGCACACTGTATACAGCACACTCCTTAACCCTGCAAACTGTGCACAGAGCACTCCTCAAACCTGCACCCTGTACACAAAGCACCCCTGAACCCTGTACTCTGTACATCACGTACTCCTCAACCCAGCACTCTGTACACAGCGCACTCCTAAACCCTGTATTCTCTGCATAGTGCACCCCAAAACCCTGCACTCTCTACACAGCACACTCCTAAACCCTGCACACTGTGCATTGCACACCCCTAAATCCTGCACTCTGTATACAGCACACTTCTGAACCCTGTACTCTGTACACAGCGCACCTCTAAACCCTGCACTCTCTGCACAGCACACTCCTAAACCCCACACACTGTCCCCAAAATCTTGCACTCTGTACACAGCACACTCTTTAACCCTGCACACTGTGCACAGCGCAGCTTAACACTGTAGAATGTGCACAGTGCACCCCTAAACCCTGCATACTGTGCATAGTACACCCCAAAACCCTACATTCGCTACACAACACACTCCTAAACCCTGCACACTGTGCATAGCACACGCCAAAAGCCTACACTCTGTACACAGCACACTCTTTAACCCTGCACACTGTGCACAGCACACTCCTTAACATTGCACAATGTGCACCCCTAAACCCTGCACACTGTACACAGCGCACTCCTCAAACATGCACACTGTGCATAGTGCACTCCTCCACCCTGCACTCTATACACAGTGCATTCCTAAACCCAGCACTCTGTACACCGCCCACACCTCAACCCTGTACTGTTTACATCTCGCACTCCTCAACCCAGCACTCTGTACACAGCGCATTCCTACACCCTGCAAACTGTGCATAGTGCACCCCAAACCCCTGCACTCTGTACACAGCACACTCCTAAACCCTGCACACTGTGCATTGCACACCCCTAAATCCTGCACTCTGTACACAGCGCACTTCTGAACTCTGCACTCTGTACACAGCACACTCCTAAACCCTGCATACTGTGCATAGTACACAAAACCCTGCACTCTCTACACAGCACACTCCTAAACCCTGCACACTGTGCACCCCTAAACCCTGTCCACTGTACATAGCGCACTCCTCAAACCTGCACTCTATACACAGCGCATTCCTAAACCCTGCACACCGTGCACAGTGCACCCCTAAATCCTGTACTCTGTACACAGCACACTCCTCAACCCTGCACACTGAGCACAGCGTACTCCTGAACTCTGCACTCTGTACACAGCGCAGTCCCTGTGTTGTGTGTTAGGGGTGGAGTCCATGCATAGTGTGTTAGGGGTGGAGTCTGTTGTGTGTTAGGGGTGGAGTCTGTTGTGTGTTAGGGTTGGAGTCTGTTGTGTGTTAGGGGTGGAGTCTCTATGTTGAGTGTTAGGGATGGAGTCCACGCATTGTGTTAGGGATGGAGTCCCTGTGTTGTGTGTTAGGGGTGGAGTCCCTGTGTTGTGTGTTAGGGGTGGAGTCTCTGTGTTGTGTGTTAGGGGTGGAGTCTCTGTGTTGTGTTTTAGAGGTGGAGTCTCTGTGTTGTGTGTTAGGGGTGGAGTCTCTGTGTTGTGTTTTAGAGGTGGAGTCTCTGTGTTGTGTGTTAGGGATGGAGTCCACGCATTGTGTTAGGGATGGAGTCCCTGTGTTGTGTGTTAGGGGTGAAGTCGCTGTGTCATGTGTTAGGGGTGGAGTCCCTGTGTTGTGTGTTAGGGGTGGAGTCCCTGTGTTGTGTGTTAGGGGTGGAGTCTCTGTGTTGTGTGTTAGGGGTGGAGTCGCTGTGTTGTGTGTTAGAGGTGGAGTCCCTGTGTTGTGTGTTAGGGGTGGAGTCCCTGTGTTGTGTGTTAGGGGTGGAGTCCCTGTGTTGTGTGTTAGGGGTGGAGTCTCTGTGTTGTGTGTTAGGGGTGGAGTCTCTGTGTTGTGTGTTAGGGGTGGAGTCCCTGTGTTGTGTGTTAGGGGTGGAGTCTCTGTGTTGTGTGTTAGGGGTGAAGTCGCTGTGTCATGTGTTAGGGGTGGAGTCCCTGTGTTGTGTGTTAGGGGTGGAGTCGCTGTGTTGTGTGTTAGAGGTGGAGTCCCTGTGTTGTGTGTTAGGGGTGGAGTCCCTGTGTCCTGTGTTAGGGGCGGAGTCCCTATGTTGTGTTTTAGGGGCGGAGTCCCTGTGTTGTGCGTCAAGGGTGGAGTCCCTGTGTTGTGTGTTAGGGGCGGAATCCCTATATCGTGTGTTTGGGGTGGAGTCCCTGAGTTGTGTGTTTGGGGTGGAGTCCCTGAGTTGTGTGTTTGGGGTGGAGTCCCTGAGTTGTGTGTTAGGGGTGGAGTCCCTGAGTTGTGTGTTATGGGTGGAGTCTCTGTGTTGTGTGTTAGGGGAGGAGTCTCTGAGTTGTGTGTTATGGGTGGAGTCTCTGTGTTGTGTGTTTGGGGTGGAGTCCCTGAGTTGTGTGTTTGGGGTGGAGTCCCTGAGTTGTGTGTTAGGGGTGGAGTCTCTGTGTTGTGTGTTAGGGGTGGAGTCCCTGAGTTGTGTGTTATGGGTGGAGTCTCTGTGTTGTGTGTTAGGGGAGGAGTCTCTGAGTTGTGTGTTAGGGGAGGAGTCTCTGAGTTGTGTGTTAGGGGAGGAGTCTCTGTGTTGTGTGTTAGGGGAGGGGTTTCTGTGTTGTGTGTTAGGGGTGGAGTCCCTGTGTTGTGTGTTAGGGGAGGAGTCTCTGTGTTGTGTGTTAGGGGTGGAGTTCCTGAGTTGTGTGTTATGGGTGGAGTCTCTGTGTTGTGTGTTAGGGGAGGGGTTTCTGTGTTGTGTGTTAGGGGTGGAGTCTCTGTGTTGTGTGTTAGGGGAGGAGTCTCTGTGTTGTGTGCTAGGGGAGGAGTCTCTGTGTTGTGTGTTAGGGGTGGAGTCTCTGTGTTGTGTGTTAGGGGAGGAGTCTCTGTGTTGTGTGTTAGGGGTGGAGTCCCTGTTATAAAGTGTATAGCTCACACATGTAGTCTCTGCTCAGTCTCACAGTCCTTCCCCTCCCTGGTGCCTCTCTTTCATCTCACCTCTCTTTGTCTTTCAGGGGAGCCCCGATGTCTTGTCCAGCCCCACCCTGGGGCACATTCATAACCCCAGGTAGTGATTGGTGTAGAATAGATGTGATGGATATGGGTGGAGGGTCCCCTTTATGTATTTTCCTTCTTCCTGTCTGGGGTCCCTGCCTCGGCCCCCAGTGAAAATCTCTTTTCAGGTTTAGGGGCCCGGACTGGCATTGACAGTGTTGGTTCCGGGTCTTCTGCTGAGTGGTGGATTCCAATTTAATTGATTTAAAAAAAAAAAGATACTGACCTTCCAGTCAGATCCACTCTGGAGGTACTAATCTTCCAGTCATATCCACCCCAGAGACAATGATCCTCCAATCGAATCCACCCTGGAAGTACTGACACATCAGGAGCCTGTACCAACCAGGTTCCTCACCTACTTTCTATCACATGGTTCTGAGTACAGTGAGATCAAGCCAGAAGAACCACCCCAGAGGTCCTGACCCTCCCCCAGTCAGATCCACATCAGAGATACAGTCAGACCCGCCCCAAGAGGTCCTGACCCTCCAGTTAGACCCGCCCCAGAGGTACTGACCCTCCAGTCAGACCCGTCCCAAGAGGTCCTGACCCTCCAGTTAGACCCGCCCCAGAGGTACTGACCCTCCAGTCAGACCCACCCCAGAGGTCCTGACCCTCCAGTCAGACCCACCTCAGAGGTCCTGCCCCCCCCAGTCAGATCCACATCAGAGATACAGTCAGACCCGCCCCAAGAGGTCCTGACCCTCCAGTTAGACCCGCCCCAGAGGTACTGACCCTCCAGTCAGACCCACCCCAGAGGTCCTGACCCTCCCCCAGTCAGATCCACATCAGAGATACAGTCAGACCCGCCCCAAGAGGTCCTGACCCTCCAGTTAGACCCGCCCCAGAGGTACTGACCCTCCAGTCAGACCCGTCCCAAGAGGTCCTGACCCTCCAGTTAGTCCCGCCCCAGAGGTACTGACCCTCCAGTCAGACCCACCCCAGAGGTCCTGACCCTCCAGTCAGACCCACCTCAGAGGTCCTGCCCCCCCCAGTCAGATCCACATCAGAGATACAGTCAGACCCGCCCCAAGAGGTCCTGACCCTCCAGTTAGACCCGCCCCAGAGGTACTGACCCTCCAGTCAGACCCACCCCAGAGGTCCTGACCCTCCAGTCAGACCCACCTCAGAGGTCCTGCCCCCCCAGTCAGATCCACATCAGAGATACAGTCAGACCCGCCCCAAGAGGTCCTGACTCTCCAGTTAGACCCGCCCCAGAGGTACTGACCCTCCAGTCAGACCCGCCCCAAGAGGTCCTGACCCTCCAGTTAGACCCGCCCCAGAGGTACTGACCCTCCAGTCAGACCCACCCCAGAGGTCCTGACCCTCCAGTCAGACCCACCTCAGAGGTCCTGCCCCCCCCAGTCAGATCCACATCAGAGATACAGTCAGACCCGCCCCAAGAGGTCCTGACCCTCCAGTTAGACCCGTCCCAGAGGTACTGACCCTCCAGTCAGACCCATCCCAGAGGTCCTGACCCTCCAGTCAAACCCACCTTAGAGTTCCTGACCCCCCACCCCCCACCACCCCCAGTCAGACCCAACCCAGAGGTCCTGACTCCCAAGTCAGATTCAGGTCAGGGATACTGCCCCTCCAGTCAGACACGCCCCAGGGTTCCTGACCCTCCTGTCAGACCCACCCCAGAAGTCCTGGCCCTCAGTCAAGCCCACCCCAGAGGTCCTGACCCCCTCATTCACTCATCCCAGAGGTTCTGCCCCTCCAGTTAGAACCACCCCAGATGTCCTGACCCTTCAGTAGAATCCACCCCAGAGGTCCTGGCTGTTGAGTCAAACCCTCCCCAGAGGTCCTGACCCTCCAGTCAGACCCTCCCCAGAGGTCCTGACCCTCCAGTCAGACCCACCCCAGAGCTCCTGCCCCCCCCCCAGTCAGACCTACCCCAGAGGTCCTGCCCCCACAGTCAGACCCACCCCAGAAGTCCTGATCCATCAGTCAAAACCACCCCAGAGGTCCTGACCCTCCAGTCAGATCCGCCCCAGAGGTCCTGACCCTCCAGTCAGACTCATCTGAGAGGTCCTGAACCCCAGTCAGATCCATGTCAGACATACTGCCCCTCTAGTCAGACACACGCCAGAGGTCCTGACCCTCCAGTCAGACCGACCGGAAAGGTCCTGACCCTCCAGTCAGCTTCACCCCAGAGGTCCTGACCCTCCAGTTAGACCCACCAGAAAGGCCCTGACCCTCCAGTCAGCTTCACCCCAGAGGTCCTGACCCTCCAGTAAGACCCACCCCAGAGGCCCTGACCCTCCAGTCAGATCCACCCCAGAGGTCCTGACCATCCAGTCAGATCCACCCCAGAGGTCCTGACCCTCCAGTCAGATCCACCCCAGAGGTCCTGATCCTCCAGTCAGATCCACCTTAGAGTGTCTGACCCCCCCCCCCCCCCCTCAGTCAGACCCAACGCAGAGGTCCTGACTCCCAAATCAGATTCAGGTCAGGGATACTGCCCCTCCAGTCAGACACACCCCAGAGATCCTGGCCCCAAGTCAGGCCCACCCTAGAGGTCCTGATCCCCTCATTCACTCATCCCAGAGGTCCTGGCCCTCCAGTTAGAACCACCCCAGATGTCCTGACCCTCCAGTAGAATCCACCCCAGAGGTCCTGACCCTTTAGTTAAAGCCTCCCCAGAGGTCCTGACCCTCCAGTCAGACCCACCCCAGAGGTCCTGACCCTCCAGTCAGACCCACCCCAGAGGTCCTGCCCCCCCCCCAGTCAGACCCACCCCAGAGGTCCTGATCCATCAGTCAAAACCACCCCAGAGGTCCTGACCCTCCAGTCAGACCCATCCCAGAGGTCCTGATCCATCAGTCAAAACCACCCCAGAGGTCCTGACCCTCCAGTCAGACCCATCCCAGAGGTCCTGACCCTCCAGTCAGATCCATCCCAGAGGTCCTGACCCTCCAGTCGGATTCACCCCAGAGGTCCTGACCCTCCAGTCAGACCCACCCCAGAGGTCCTGACCCTCCAGTCAGATACACTCTAGAGGTCCTGACCCTCCAGTCAGATCCACCCCAGAGGTCCTGATCCCCCCAGTGAGCTTTTGGTTTCCCATTTACTGATCATCACAGACGAGTGGATTTTATCCTCCAGACCCCTTACCTAAGATGAGGGCAGACCTCAGGTTCTGTGAAAAAAGTGACATGTATACAGTTGTCAAAAACAAGGATAATATCTACACTTGGTGACTAAAATAATTGTATCAAGTCCAGTAAATAAAAGGCTGCTAGCACCAATCGGTATGATTGTAACCCATAAAAACACTATAAAACAAAAGAGGTGCAGCGCCAAAATAAAAAAACTCAGTCCAATCAAGGATGGTTCATATAGAAGAAACAGAGATAAACCCCACACCAGATGCCGAGACTCCTGAAAGCACGCTTCACCGCTGCGTCCAGAGGAAAAACCTGCTTACCAAAGGAAATTGACCCTCAAATTATAGAGTGGTCAGATAGATATGTAGCTCATGGGTTCTCAATGTGTATGTTCTCAGCCGCCTCGGGATTGGACGGTCAGGCTAATATGTATAGGCCACTTCTCCAATGCCAGGCAGACAGGCCCAAACGAGTAAACAGGCCAACCTCAGGAGTAAAGGAACTTAGATAGTGTAGTGGCGTGGCGTGCTTGCGTCGTGTCTTTGCGCCAAGACACGATGCAAGCACGCCACTGCGCGGCCATCTTTGTACACCCATCTATATCCTTGAATTGATCTGCTTACACGTGAGTGTATTAAAGTTTTTTTATTCAATAAACTGTTTCAGGACTACTACACTATCTGAGTTCCTTTACTCCTGAGGTTGGCCTGTTCACTCGTTTGGGTCTGTCTGCCGGGCATTGGAGAAGTGGCCTATACATATTAGCCTGACCGTCCAATCCCGAGGCGACTGAGAACATACACAGTTGAGAACCCATGAGCTACATATCTATCTGACCACTCTATAATTTGAGGGTCAGTTTCCTTTGGTAAGCAGGTTTTTTCCTCTAGACACAGCGGTGAAGCGTGCTTTCAGGAGTCTCGGCATCTGGTGTGGGGATTATCTCTGTCTCTTCTATATGTATACAGTTGTGTCCATAGGATAGTGATGGGGGGATTAGGGCCCAGATTAGAGTGTTGGGTTGTCCATCTGTACTCACTTTTACCTCCATCCTCTTCTAGCCCCCCCCCCTTTCCCTTCTCTAACGTCTCCAGTCTCACGTTTTTCCCGTTTCTCTCTGTAGGATCCACGCTATACACTGCGGGGCAGCCCATACTGCACACGATGCTCACCGCACTTGTTACCTCGTCACTCGGCTGTAGGGTCCATCAAGGAGTTTGCCTGCTGACACCCCTGACCTGCCTCCATATATATATCTGATCTCTTCTGATTGAGTGCCGAGGAAACTTCCAGAACATCTCCAGGGCCGGGAGATGGGCCAACTTCATCCTGTTCTGCATTGTTCTACATTCTAATAAATTATTATCCATTCATCCCATTCAAATCTCTCATTTCATTAAAAAAAAAAAAAAATAATAATAAAATTTCTTTAAAAAATATAAAAAAAAACAAATAATGTTTGAAAAAAGTTTTGTGGTAAAGCTGTGCAATGGGCATTCTGATAGAAGCAGAGAGGTGGGTCCTGTGTCCATCAATAGACTCCATGATAAAGATTTTATGGTAATTACAAAAATCCTAATTTCCTTCTCATTATAAAAAGCCAAGACGTCCAAAAGGAGTCCAACACAGGGGTGGGCAATAGCCTCTAAAAGGCCCAAAATAATTTAGGACTATCTTCAAATCAGCAGTATCTGAAGGACCAATTCCTGAATTAAAGCCAGATGTTGTGAAGCCCTCTGCAAGACATGGGAACTGCTACAACCAACGGGAGACGACAGAGGACCAACCTGGAGCTCCAGGACAGAGAGATAAAGACCAAGGAAAAAATCCTACCTGAAAGAACGATGCTGTGAGATCCAAACAACAATCCACCAAACAGGTGAAAACTACATATTACCTGAAGGAAGGAAACTAGACCAGCAACCAGACCAACAATTAGACCCGCAACTAGACCTGAACTAGACCAACAACTAGACCAGTAATTAGACCGACAACTAGACCCAAAACTAGACCGACAACTAGACCAACAATTAGACCAGCAACTAGTCCGACAACTAGACCCGCAACTAGACCAACAACTAGACCAGCAACTAAACCAGCAACTAGACCAACAACTAGACCAACAACCAGACCAGCAACTAGACCATCAACTAGACCAACAACTAGACCCGCAACTAGACCAACAACCAGACCAGCAACTAGACCATCAACTAGACCAACAACTAGACCCGCAACTAGACCGACAACTAGACCGACAACTAGACCAACAATTAGACCAGCAACTAGTCCGACAACTAGACCCGCAACTAGACCAACAACTAGACCAGCAATTAGACCAGCAACTAGACCAACAACTAGACCAGTAACTAGACCAGCAACTATACCAGCAACTAGACCAACAACTAGACCATCAACTAGACCAACAACTAGACCAGCAATTAGACCAGCAACTAGACCAACAACTAGACCATCAACTAGACCAACAACTAGATCAGCAACTAGACCAACAACTAGACCAACAATTAGAGCAGCAACTAGTCAGACAACTAGACCCGCAACTAGACCAACAACTAGACCAGTAACTAGACCAGCAACTAGACCAGCAACTAGACCTGCAACTATACCAGCAACTAGACCAACAACTAGACCAACAACTAGACCAACAACTAGACCAACAACTAGACCAACAACTAGACCTGCAACTATACCAGCAACTAGACCAACAACTAGACCAACAACTAGACCTGCAACTAAACCAGCAACTAAACCAGCAACTAAACCAGCAACTAGACCAGTAACTAGACCAGCAACTAGACCAGCAACTAAACCAGCAACTAGACCAGTAACTAGACCAGCAACTAAACCAGCAACTAGACCAGTAACTAGACCAGTAACTAGACCAGAAACTAGACCAGCAACTAAACCAGCAACTAGACCATCAACTAGACCAACGACTAGACCGACAACTAGACCAGCAACTAGACCAGCAACTATACCAGCAACTAAACCAGCAACTAGGCCAACAACTAGACCAACAACTAAACCAGCAACTAGACCAGCAACTAGACCATCAACTAGACCAACAACTAGATCAGCAACTAGACCAACAACTAGACCAACAACTAGACCAGCAACTAGACCAGCAACTAGACCAGCAACTAGACCGACAACTAGACCAGTGATGGCGAACCTTGGCACCCCAGATGTTTTAGAACTACATTTCCCATGATGCTCAACTACACTGCAGAGTGCATGAGCATCATGGGAAATGTAGTTCCAAAACATCTGGGGTGCTAAGGTTCGCCATCACTGAACTAGACCAGCAACTAGACCAACAACTAAACCAACAACTATACCAGCAACTAGACCAACAACATGATGTGGAAAAATCACTGGGATGAGCCCCAGGAAGACTGATCCTTGAGGGAACAAACAAAAGAAGTCCATGACCGGCCTTTCAGCAGAAGAAGGCAAATTACTTATACTCCTCTTATTTTCCTGGGAAAGGAGGTTCCATGATGATAAAAAAGACTTCCTGGTCAGATAACCAATCTCGCAGTGAGACAACAATGGGATGTTAGAGTTCTCATGGGATAATTTCTTTTTTTTTCTTTTTCCAAGCTCTGGTGCATACAAAAAGTGATGTACACAAAAATGTGCACAGAATGTACGCATGGCCGTCCTCCAAGGGGAAAGGACCCTAGCCCTGATCCACCAGAGAGCAAGGCTCCTGACGGGGATTGGGGTTCCATGGTCGCCCCAGCTAAAACCAGCAGGACCCCTTTCCTTAGGAGGCCTGGTGAAGCAAGGCCAACCCAAGTACCAGGTGGGGCTCAACCAAAGGGAGACTCCATGGGAGGGGGAGAACCTGATCAAAGGGACACATGCCCCCCCCCCCCCAAGAATTTCAGAGTGAGAAAGTGCAAGTGACATACAACAAATAAAAAAGGGGAGGGAAAATTGGATAAAAGCTTCAAAAGGTGCTAGACGATGGCAGGCTTTTCGGCCAGAATAAAAAATCCTCTGGTTCTAGCCAAAAGGCCCCTCCCTGAAGGCAGGTGAGAAAAGAGCTTGCAACGGTGCAGTGATCTTGTTGCCCGAAAAACTCATAGTGGCTCCAACCACCCCACTGTGAGAATTTACTGCACTCCAGAGGCACATAGACCACCCCAGGCCAGTACAGCACCATCCCTCCAAGGAGGGCATTAGAACTTAGGAAGCTTGAGAGCCTTGCCTTCAACCAGGGAGAAGCCTGGTGCACCAGGCCAAAATCTACCCCGGGAGGAAAAAGGCCCACCCACCACTCCCACCGTTCCCATCTTTTTACATCAGGAGAAATACTAATTGTCTCCCCCCTCTTGATCTTATAATATCCTAACAGGCAGTTACATGACTCCGGAGACAGGTAGAAGACCTAAACCTTACCCTGATGTGAGAGAGACAGAAGGAGGAAGTAGGGTGAGTGAGAGACACCCATACAAGGCTAGGCAGGGATGAGGGTTTATCGGAATCACGGATAGTACATGTGAACACCAGAAAAATCAAAGGAATGAGCTGGAACCCATCAATCCAAACACCTGGAAGTGTCAATGGGGTCAGACAGGGAAAAACTCTGCAAACCTACCTAACCTTCATCCAAAAACTTGGTTATAAGAATCAGCTTTGGACCAGTGAAGCCTCCTCATTATCTGCCTCATCCTCATTATCTGCCTCATCCTCATTATCTGCCTCATCCTCATTATCTGCCTCATCCTCATTATCTGCCTCATCCTCATTATCTGCCTCATCCTCATTATCTGCCTCATCCTCATTATCTGCCTCATCCTCAGGAGTTAAGGAGTCAGAGTCAAGTTCTTGTCCGCACTTCTTCACTGCAGACAAGAACAAGGAAGGGATCCGATGGAACTTCCCAGTGGCGGAGCTAGACTTTTAAAACAGGGGTGGCAAGGTATTATTTTGGGGGGGTCAATATACAAAGTGTTCAATTACACTAAAAATAAGTTATTTTCCACAAAGGGGGATCTATGGGGACCCTGGCCTGCTCTAAAGGGGATCTATGGGGACCCTGCTCTAAAGGGGGATCTACGGGGACCCTGCTCTAAAGGGGGAATCTATGGCATAGATCCCCTTTAGAGCAGGATCCCCATATATCCCCCTTTAGAGCAGGCCAGGGCAGGTCCCCCATATAGATCCCCCTTACAGCAGGCCAGGGTGAGGTGAGGTCCCTTCCCCCATATAGATCTCGCCCTTACAGCAGGCCAGGGTGAGGTGAGGTCCCCCATATAGATCCCCCTCTTACAGTAGATCAGGGAGAGGTGAGGTCCTGTCCTGCATATAGACCTCCCCCCGTACAGTAGGCCAGGGTAAGGTGAGGTCCTGTCCCCCATATAGATCCCTATAGATCCCCCTTACAGCAGGCCAGGGTGAGGCGAGGTTCGGGGACCTCACCTCACCCTGGCCTACTGTACGGGGGGGTTCTATATGGGGGACAGGACCTCACCTCACCCTGGTCTACTGTAAGAGGGGGATCTATATGGGGGACCTCACCTCACCCTGGCCTACTGTACGGGGGGGGATCTATATGGGGGACAGGACCTCACCTCACCCTGGCCTACTGTACGGGGGGGATCTATATGGGGGACAGGACCTCACCTCATCCTGGTCTACTGTAAGGGGGGGATCTATATGGGGGACCTCACCCTGGCCTGCTGTAAGGGGGGAGATCTATATGGGGGCTGGAACCTCACCCTGGCCTGCTGTAAGGGGGATCTTAATGGGGGACCTCATCTCACCCTGGTCTACTGTAAGGGGGGGATCTATATGGGGGACCTCACCTCACCCTGGCCTGCTGTAAGGGGGGATCTATATGGGACCTCACCTCACCCTAGCCTGCTCCTCCTCCGCTGCTCGCCGTGCGGTCTTCTTCGATTGCTCACTGCCTGGTTCTCTTCGCTGGGCGGCCGCTGAACAGGCTAGTCCCTCCCCCAGACAGTCCCTCTCAGTCTCCGCACCGCACGCCTCCCCCACCAGTCTACAGTGGGCGGCGCCGACAGGATTGGGTTCGGCAGCTGAGCAGCCAGGGGCAGAGAGCAGCAGACACAGCAGCGGCGGCCATGGCAGAAGCACTGCACGAGGGTGATTCAGCGGGGTAACAACAGGGGTGGCAAGGACTTCGTCTGGGGTGGCATTTGCCACCCCAGCTAGCCCTCTGGCTCCGCCACTGGAACTTCCTCAACAGGCTGCAAATCAGCCTCAGAACGGGGACCTCTTGTGTTTCCTGGTGACCAGGTCCCATGAAGACCTCTGGACTCCACTGGTGGTACTGGCAGTGGGGTCCTAGTGTGTCCTGCCGGCTAACGTCTAGGCTAACAGTCTAGGGGAGCTTAGGGTCATCCAGCCATGGATACTTCCTTTCATGCAGGAGATGAGGACCACCCAGATACCCTCACCTCAATGCAGAGATCATCAGTTATGGAAAGCCAGAGTCTAATGCCTTGTCCCTAGGAAAGACACATCGATCGAGAGGAGACGACTAAGCATCGTCCAATGTAGGGACCGGATCAGTTGACTTGACACAAGAAGAGCTCCCAAACCTTCTAGAGGTGAAAGTCCTGCGACACTTTGGTGATATCTAATGGAGGCCAGGCGAGGACCGACTCACAGAAGGATCCCCTGAAGATGCGGGAACTGTCTTTTCTGTGGAAACAGAAGGAAGCCCTAAATATAGAGACACCGAGTAAGAGGAGCGCCCCCCAGGGTGAGGGGAAGAAACTGCCTTATTCACTCTACAAGACTGATGATTTGTGCCAGGAATTTCCTGGTCCAAAAAGATCACCTGGATGTCCCGAACCCAGGCTCCCAATCATAGAGGGAGGATACAAATGACTGATAGTGGGGGGATGGTCATGGTGGGGGGATGGTCATGGTGGGGGGATGGTCATGGTGGGGGGATGGTCATGATGGGTAAATAGACATGATATAAATTCCCAGTTCAGTTTGCTTTCCAACCAAATTCTCCTGTCTAACAGTTTGCATCAATACAGGGGTTTAGTTAGCACACATTTGCAAGCGCATGTAAAAGCTGCAGGGCCACTGCACAGCACCCTGTATTACCTGCAGTCCTAACTCTAATGAATTTCCTTTGTTGTTAATTTATACTGGTGAGTGGACATACTGGATGCCATTGCTGTTGTACCATTGGCTGGGCGTCCATTATGCCCCCAAGAACCTTTAGGAGGGTTGGGCCGCCTCCAGGCTCACCGACCCCCTATCTATCCATTAGCTTCCATGTGGAGACTCTCATACATTTACAAGGGTCATGGTGGGGAGATGGTAATGGAGGGGGGGGGGGTCATGGTGGGGAAATGGTCATGGTGGGGGGGGGGGTCATGGTGGGGAGATGGTCATGGTGGGGGGGGGGGTCATGGTGGGGAGATGGTCATGGGGGGGGTCATGGTGGGGAGATGGTCATGGTGGGGGGGGGGTCATGGTGGGGAGATGGTCATGGTGGGGGGTCATGGTGGGGGGATGGTCATGGTGGGGGGGGTCATGGTGGGGAGATGGTCATGGTGGGGGGGGGGGTCATGGTGGTAAGATGGTCATGGTGAGGGGGGGGGGTCATGGTGAGGGGGGCTCATAGTGGCAAGATGGTGAGGGGGGGGTCATGATGGGGAGATAGTCATGGTGGGGGGGGGGTCATGGTGGGGAGATGGTCATGGTGGGGAAATGGTCATGGTGGGGGGGGGTCATGGTGGGGAGATGGTCATGGTGGGGGGGGGGGTCATGGTGGGGAGATGGTCATGGGGGGGGTCATGGTGGGGGGATGGTCATGGTGGGGGGGAGGTCATGGTGGGGAGATGGTCATGGTGGGGGGTCATGGTGGGGGGATGGTCATGGTGGGGGGGGGTCATGGTGGGGAGATGGTCATGGTGGGGGGGGGGTCATGGTGGTAAGATGGTCATGGTGAGGGGGGGGGGTCATGGTGAGGGGGGGTCATAGTGGCAAGATGGTGAGGGGGGGGTCATGATGGGGAGATAGTCATGGTGGGGGGGGGGGTCATGGTGGGGAGATGGCCATGGTGGGGAAATGGTCATGGTGGGGGGATGGTCATGGTGGGGGGAGGGTCATGGTGGGAGATGGTCATGGTGGGGGGGGGTCATGGTGGGGGGATGGTCATGGTGGAGAGATGGTCATGATGGGGAGATGGTCATGGTGGGGGGATGGTCATGGTGGGGAGATGGTCATGGAAAGGGGGGGACATGATGGGGAGATGGTCATGGAAAGGGGGGGACATGATGGGGAGATGGTCATGGTGGGGGGGTCATGGTGGTAAGATGGTCATGGTGAGGGGGGGTCATGATGGGGAGATGGTCATGGTGGGGGGATGGTCATGGTGGGGGGGTCATGGTGGGGGGGGAGATGGTCATGGTGGGGGGGGGGGTCATGGTGGGGAGGATGGTCATGATGGGGAGATGGTCATGGTGGGGGGGGGGTCATGGTGGGGAGATGATCATTATGGGGAGATGGTCATGGGGGGGGGTCATGGTGGGGGGATGGTCATGGTGGGAAGATGGTCATGGTAAGGGGGGGTCATGATGGGGAGATGGTCATGGTGGGGAGATGGCCATGGTGGGGGGGTCATGGTGGGGAGATGGTCATGGTAAGGGGGGGTCATGATGGGGAGACGGTCATGGTGGGGGGGGGGGGGTCATGGTGGGGAAATGGTCATGGCAGGGAGATGGTCATGGTGGGGGGGGGGTCATGGTGGGGAGATGGTCATGGTGGGGGTGGGGGTCATGGTGGGGGGATGGTCATGGTGGGGAGATGGTCATGGTGGGGGGGGGGTCATGGTGGGGGGATGG
Organism: Pelophylax lessonae; assembly: GCF_965119305.1. Taxonomy (NCBI): domain Eukaryota; kingdom Metazoa; phylum Chordata; class Amphibia; order Anura; family Ranidae; genus Pelophylax; species Pelophylax lessonae. The sequence continues at coordinate 562,336,501 of NC_138772.1, read as the reverse complement.
TCATGGTGGGGAGATGGTCATGGTGGGGGGGGGGTCATGGTGGGGGGATGGTCATGGTGGGGGGGGAGTCATGGTGGGGGGGGGGAGTCATGGTGGGGGGATGGTCATGGTGGGGGGGGGTCATGGTAGGGAGATGGTCATGGTGGAGAGATGGTCATGATGGGGAGATAGTCATGGTGGGGGGGGGGTCATGGTGGGGAGATGGTCATGGTGGGGGGGGGGGGAGTCATGGTGGGGGGATGGTCATGGTGGGGGGGGGGGTCATGGTAGGGAGATGGTCATGGTGGGGAGATGGTCATGGTGGGGGGGGGGGGTCATGGTGGGGAGATGGTCATGGTGGGGGGGTCATGGTGGGGAGATGGTCATGGTGGGGGGGATGGTCATGGTTGTAAGATGGTCATGGTGAGGGGGGGGTCATGATGGGGAGATGGTCATGGTGGGGGGGGGTCATGGTGGTAAGATGGTCATGGTGAGGGGGGGGGGTCATGATGGGGAGATGGTCATGGTGGGGGATGGTCATGGTGGAGAGTGGTCATGGTGGGGGGGGAGTCATGGTGGGGAGATGGTCATGGTGGGGGGATGGTCATGGTGGGGGGGGGGTCATGGTGGGGGGATGGTCATGGTGGGGAGATGGTCATGGTGGGGGGGGGTCATGGTAGGGAGATGGTCATGGTGGGGGGGTGGTCATGGTGGGGGGGGGGGGTCATGGTAGGGAGATGGTCATGGTGGGGGGGTGGTCAAGGTGGGGGGGTCATGGTGGGGGGATGGTCATGGTGGGGAGATGGTCATGGTGGGGGGTGGGGTCATGGTGGGGGGGGTCATGGTGGGGGGATGGTCATGGTGGGGAGATGGTCATGGTGGGGGGGATGGTCATGGTGGTAAGATGGTCATGGTGAGGGGGGGTCATGATGGGGAGATGGTCATGGTGGGGGGGGGGGGTCATGGTGGGGAGATGGTCATGGTGGGGGGGGGGGTCATGGTGGGGAGATGATCATTATGGGGAGATGGTCATGGGGGGGGGTCATGGTGGGGGGGTCATGGTGGGGAGACGGTCATGGTGGGGGGGGGTCATGGTAAGGGGGGGTCATGATGGGGAGATGGTCATGGTGGGGGGGGGGGTCATGGTGGGGGGGTCATGGTGGGGGGGTCATGGAGGGGGGGGGGGTCATGGTGGGGAGATGGTCATGGTGGCGGGGGGGTCATGGTGGGGGGGAGATGGTCATGGTGGGGGGGGGGGTCATGATGGGGAGATGGTCATGGTGGGGGGGGGTCATGATGGGGAGATGATCATTATGGGGAGATGGTCATGGGGGGAGGTCATGGTGGGGGGGTCATGGTGGGGGGGGTCATGGTGGGGGGGTCATGGTGGCGGGGGGTCATGGTGGGGGGATGGTCATGGTGGGGAGATGGTCATGGGGGGGGGGTCATGGTGGGGGGATGGTCATGGTGGGGAGATGGTCATGGTGGGGGGGGGTCATGGTGGGGGGATGGTCATGGTGGGGGGGAGTCATGGTGGCGGGGGGAGTCATGGTGGGGGGATGGTCATGGTGGGGGGGGGTCATGGTAGGGAGATGGTCATGGTGGAGAGATGGTCATGATGGGGAGATAGTCATGGTGGGGGGGGGGTCATGGTGGGGAGATGGTCATGGTGGGGGGGGGGAGTCATGGTGGGGGGATGGTCATGGTGGGGGGGGGGGGGTCATGGTAGGGAGATGGTCATGGTGGGGAGATGGTCATGGTGGGGGGGGGGGGTCATGGTGGGGAGATGGTCATGGTGGGGGGGTCATGGTGGGGAGATGGTCATGGTGGGGGGGATGGTCATGGTTGTAAGATGGTCATGGTGAGGGGGGGTCATGATGGGGAGATGGTCATGGTGGGGGGGGGGTCATGGTGGTAAGATGGTCATGGTGAGGGGGGGGGTCATGGTGGTAAGATGGTCATGGTCGGGGATGGTCATGGTGGAGAGTGGTCATTACATAGTTACATAGTTACATAGTTACATAGTTAGTGAGGTTGAAAAAAGACATCAGTCCATCCAGTTCAACCCATGATGTGTGTGTGTGTTTGCTTTTAACCGTACATTGTATACCCCTGTATGTTGTGGTCTTTAAGGTGTACATCTAATAGTTTTTTGAAACTATCGATGCTCCCCGCTGATACGACTGCTTGTGGAAGAGAATTCCACATCCTTACCGCTCTTACAGTGAAGAACCCCTTACGCACTTTAAGGTTAAACCGCCTTTCCTCAAGTTTTAGTGAGTGGCCACGTGTCTTATTGTATTCCCTTTCTCTGAATAGTTTGTTCCTTATGCTAGGGTCACCAGTACAGTATTTGTACATTGATATCATATCCCCCCTCAATCGTCTCTTCTCCAGAGAGAATAGGTTCAGTGCTTGTAGTCTTTCCTCATAGCCGATGTCCTCCATTCCCCTAATTATTTTTGTTGCCCTTCTCTGGACTTTCTCCAGTTCCAGCACATCCTTCCTGAGGACCGGTGCCCAGAACTGGACAGCATACTCCAGATGTGGGCCGGACCAGAGTCTTGTAGAGTGGGAGAATAATCTCTTTATTTCTGGAGTGAATCCCCTTTTTTATACATCCCAGTATTCTGTTGGCTTTGCTTGCGGCGGCTTGGCATTGCATGCCACTGCCAAGCCTGTTGTCTACCAGTACCCCCAGGTCCTTTTCCATCCTAGACTCACCCAGAGGTTCCCCCCTAGTGAATAGCTTGCTTTCTGGTTTCTGGCCCCCAAGTGCATTACTTTACATTTTTCTACATTAAACCTCATCTGCCATGTAGTTGCCCACACCATTATTTTGTTCAGATCCGCTTGCAAGGTTTCCACATTCTGCATAGAAGATATTGGCATGCTTAGTTTAGTATCATCTGCAAATACTGAGATTGTACTAGATATCCCCTCCTCTAGATCATTTATGAATAAATTAAACAGGATTGGTCCCAGGACAGAACCCTGGGGGACCCCACTTTCCACACCCGCCCAATCCGAGTACTCCCCATTAATCACCACCCTCTGTACTCTCCCCTGGAGCCAGTTCTCTATCCAGGTACTCACCTTATGGTCCATACCTACCTTCCTTAGTTTGTACAGTAAGCGTTTGTGGGGAACGGTGTCAAAGGCCTTTGCAAAGTCCAGATACACCACATCCACAGGCCTTCCTTTATCCAGATACACCACATCCACAGACCTTCCTTTATCCAGATACACCACATCCACAGACCTTCCTTTATCCAGATACACCACATCCACAGGCCTTCCTTTATCCAGATACACCACATCCACAGGCCTTCCATTATCCAGATACACCACATCCACAGACCTTCCTTTATCCAGATACACCACATCCACAGGCCTTCCTTTATCTAGGTGGCAGCTCACTTCATCGTAGAAGGTTAATAGATTGGTTTGGCACGAACGATTTTTCATGAAACCATGCTGATTTCTACTTATAATACCATTTTCATTACTAAAGTCTTGTATGTGGTCCCTTATCATCCCCTCCAAAATTTTGCAGACTACTGATGTTAGGCTGACCGGCCTATAGTTACCCGGGATATATCTCGGCCCCTTTTTAAATATTGGTACCACGTTGGCTTTTTTCCAATCAGCTGGCACCATACCCGTCTGTAAACTATCCTTAAAGATCAAGAATAATGGTCTGGCAATCACCTGGCTGAGCTCTTTAAGAACCCTCGGGTGTAAGCCATCCGGTCCCGGGGATTTATTTATGTTAAGTTTCTCTAGTTTAGCTCTAAGTCTATCCTCTGTTAGCCATGGCGGCACTTCCTGAGGTGTATTATTTAGTTCGGCCTTACAAGCGGGTTTCGTGTAGCCCCCCGATTCCTTTGTGAAGACTGAAGAAAAGAAATTATTTAACACTTCCGCCTTTTCTCTGTCCTCAGTGGCCATTTTTCCTTTATCATCTTTTATGGGGCCAATGTGTTCTGGCCTGGCTTTCTTACTGTTTATATACTTAAAGAATTTCTTGGGGTTCTTTTTACTCTCCTCCGCTATATGTCTCTCGTGTTCTATTTTAGCCGCCCTGATTTCATCTTTACATTTCTTATTACACTCTTTGTAATGCTTAAATGCTGCCACTGACCCCTCAGTCTTGTATTTTTTGAAGGCCTTTTCTTTAGCTCTAATATACATTTTAATGTTGGAGTTTAGTCATGGTGGGGGGGGGAGTCATGGTGGGGAGATGGTCATGGTGGGGGGATGGTCATGGTGGGGGGGGGGTCATGGTGGGGGGATGGTCATGGTGGGGAGATGGTCATGGTGGGGGGGGGGGTCATGGTAGGGAGATGGTCATGGTGGGGGGGTGGTCATGGTGGGGGGGGGTCATGGTAGGGAGATGGTCATGGTGGAGAGATGGTCATGATGGGGAGATAGTCATGGTGGGGGGGGGGTCATGGTGGGGAGATGGTCATGGTGGGGGGGGGGAGTCATGGTGGGGGGATGGTCATGGTGGGGGGGGGGTCATGGTAGGGAGATGGTCATGGTGGGAGATGGTCATGGTGGGGGGGGGGGGTCATGGTGGGGGAGATGGTCATGGTGGGGGGGTCATGGTGGGGAGATGGTCATGGTGGGGGGGATGGTCATGGTTGTAAGATGGTCATGGTGAGGGGGGGGTCATGATGGGGAGATGGTCATGGTGGGGGGGGGGTCATGGTGGTAAGATGGTCATGGTGAGGGGGGGGGTCATGATGGGGAGATGGTCATGGTGGGGGATGGTCATGGTGGAGAGTGGTCATGGTGGGGGGGGAGTCATGGTGGGGAGATGGTCATGGTGGGGGGATGGTCATGGTGGGGGGGGGTCATGGTGGGGGGATGGTCATGGTGGGGAGATGGTCATGGTGGGGGGGGGGGTCATGGTAGGGAGATGGTCATGGTGGGGGGGTGGTCATGGTGGGGGGGGGTCATGGTAGGGAGATGGTCATGGTGGGGGGGTGGTCATGGTGGGGGGGGGTCATGGTGGGGGGATGGTCATGGTGGGGAGATGGTCATGGTGGGGGGTGGGGTCATGGTGGGGGGGGGTCATGGTGGGGGGATGGTCATGGTGGGGAGATGGTCATGGTGAGGGGGGGTCATGATGGGGAGATGGTCATGGTGGGGGGGGGGTCATGGTGGGGAGATGGTCATGGTGGGGGGGGGTCATGGTGGGGGGATGGTCATGGTAGGGAGATGGTCATGGTGGGGAGATGGTCATGGTGGGGGGGGGGGGTCATGGTGGGGAGATGGTCATGGTGGGGGGGATGGTCATGGTTGTAAGATGGTCATGGTGAGGGGGGGGGTCATGATGGGGAGATGGTCATGGTGGGGGGGGGGGGTCATGGTGGTAAGATGGTCATGGTGGGGGGGGAGTCATGGTGGGGAGATGGTCATGGTGCGGGGATGGTCATGGTGGGGGGGGGGGTCATGGTGGGGGGATGGTCATGGTGGGGAGATGGTCATGGTGGGGGGGGGTCATGGTAGGGAGATGGTCATGGTGGGGGGGTGGTCATGGTGGGGGGGGGGGGGTCATGGTAGGGAGATGGTCATGGTGGGGGGGTGGTCATGGTGGGGGGGGGTCATGGTGGGGGGATGGTCATGGTGGGGGGGGGGGGGTCATGGTGGTAAGATGGTCATGGTGGGGGGGGGGTCATGGTGGGGGGGTCATGGTGGGGAGACGGTCATGGTGGGGGGGGTCATGGTAAGGGGGGGTCATGATGGGGAGATGGTCATGGTGGGGGGGGGGGTCATGATGGGGAGATGGTCATGGTGGGGGGGGGGTCATGGTGGGGGGGGGGGGTCATGGTGGGGGGGGTCATGGAGGGGGGGGGGTCATGATGGGGAGATGGTCATGGTGGGGGGGGGGGGTCATGGTGGGGAGATGGTCATGGTGGGGGGATGGTCATGGTGGGGGGGGGGGGGTCATGGTGGGGGGATGGTCATGGTGGGGAGATGGTCATGGTGGGGGGGGGGGGTCATGGTAGGGAGATGGTCATGGTGGGGGGGTGGTCATGGTGGGGGGGGGGTCATGGTAGGGAGATGGTCATGGTGGGGGGTGGTCATGGTGGGGGGGGGGTCATGGTGGGGGGATGGTCATGGTGGGGAGATGGTCATGGTGGGGGGGGGGTCATGGTAGGGAGATGGTCATGGTGGGGGGGTGGTCATGGTGGGGGGGGGGTCATGGTAGGGAGATGGTCATGGTGGGGGGGTGGTCATGGTGGGGGGGGGTCATGGTGGGGGGATGGTCATGGTGGGGAGATGGTCATGGTGGGGGGTGGGGTCATGGTGGGGGGGGGTCATGGTGGGGGGATGGTCATGGTGGGGAGATGGTCATGGTGAGGGGGGGTCATGATGGGGAGATGGTCATGGTGGGGGGGGGTCATGGTGGGGAGATGGTCATGGTGGGGGGGGGGTCATGGTGGGGGGATGGTCATGGTAGGGAGATGGTCATGGTGGGGAGATGGTCATGGTGGGGGGGGGGGGGTCATGGTGGGGAGA
>NC_138772.1:562211789-562329791 GCF_965119305.1 Pelophylax lessonae | reverse complement strand
ATGGTAGGGAGATGGTCATGGTGGGGGGGGTGGTCATGGTGGGGGGGGGGGGGTCATGGTAGGGAGATGGTCATGGTGGGGGGGTGGTCATGGTGGGGGGGGGGTCATGGTGGGGGGATGGTCATGGTGGGGAGATGGTCATGGTGGGGGGTGGGGTCATGGTGGGGGGGGGTCATGGTGGGGGGATGGTCATGGTGGGGAGATGGTCATGGTGGGGGGGGGGGGGGGGGGGTCATGGTGGGGAGATGGTCATGGTGGGGGGGGGGGGGTCATGGTGGGGAGATGGTCATGGTGTGGGGGGGGTCATGGTAAGGAGATGATCATTATGGGGAGATGGTCATGGGGGGGGGGTCATGGTGGGGGGGTCATGGTGGGGAGACGGTCATGGTGGGGGGGGTCATGGTAAGGGGGGGTCATGATGGGGAGATGGTCATGGTGGGGGGGGGGTCATGATGGGGAGATGGTCATGGTGGGGGGGGGGTCATGGTGGGGGGGTCATGGAGGGGGGGGGTCATGATGGGGAGATGGTCATGGTGGGGGGGGGGTCATGGTGGGGAGATGGTCATGGTGGGGGGATGGTCATGGTGGGGGGGGGGGGGGGTCATGGTGGGGGGATGGTCATGGTGGGGAGATGGTCATGGTGGGGGGGGGGTCATGGTAGGGAGATGGTCATGGTGGGGGGGTGGTCATGGTGGGGGGGGGGGTCATGGTAGGGAGATGGTCATGGTGGGGGGGTGGTCATGGTGGGGGGGGGGTCATGGTGGGGGGATGGTCATGGTGGGGAGATGGTCATGGTGGGGGGTGGGGTCATGGTGGGGGGGGGGTCATGGTGGGGGGATGGTCATGGTGGGGAGATGGTCATGGTGGGGGGGGGGGGGTCATGGTGGGGAGATGGTCATGGTGGGGGGGGGGGGGTCATGGTGGGGAGATGGTCATGGTGGGGGGGGGGGTCATGGTGGGGAGAAGATCATTATGGGGAGATGGTCATGGGGGGGGGGTCATGGTGGGGGGGTCATGGTGGGGAGACGGTCATGGTGGGGGGGGTCATGGTAAGGGGGGGTCATGATGGGGAGATGGTCATGGTGGGGGGGGGGGGTAATGATGGGGAGATGGTCATGGTGGGGGGGGGTCATGGTGGGGGGGGGTCATGGTGGGGGGGTCATGGAGGGGGGGGGGTCATGATGGGGAGATGGTCATGGTGGGGGGGGAGTCATGGTGGGGAGATGGTCATGGTGGGGGGATGGTCATGGTGGGGGGGGGGGTCATGGTGGGGGGATGGTCATGGTGGGGAGATGGTCATGGTGGGGGGGGGGGTCATGGTAGGGAGATGGTCATGGTGGGGGGTGGTCATGGTGGGGGGGGGTCATGGTGGGGAGATGGTCATGGTGGGGGGGTCATGGTGGGGAGATGGTCATGGTGGGGGGGGGTCATGATGGGGAGATGGTCATGGTGGGGGGGGGGGTCATGGTGGTAAGATGGTCATGGTGGGGGGGAGTCATGGTGGGGAGATGGTCATGGTGCGGGGATGGTCATGGTGGGGGGGGGGGGTCATGGTGGGGGGATGGTCATGGTGGGGAGATGGTCATGGTGGGGGGGGGTCATGGTAGGGAGATGGTCATGGTGGGGGGGTGGTCATGGTGGGGGGGGGTCATGGTAGGGAGATGGTCATGGTGGGGGGGTGGTCATGGTGGGGGGGGGTCATGGTGGGGGGATGGTCATGGTGGGGAGATGGTCATGGTGGGGGGTGGGGTCATGGTGGGGGGGGGTCATGGTGGGGGGATGGTCATGGTGGGGAGATGGTCATGGTGGGGGGGGGGGGTCATGGTGGGGAGATGGTCATGGTGGGGGGGGGGGTCATGGTGGGGAGATGGTCATGGTGGGGGGGGGGGGGGTCATGGTAAGGAGATGATCATTATGGGGAGATGGTCATGGGGGAGGGGGTCATGGTGGGGGGGTCATGGTGGGGAGACGGTCATGGTGGGGGGGTCATGGTAAGGGGGGGTCATGATGGGGAGATGGTCATGGTGGGGGGGGGGGTCATGATGGGGAGATGGTCATGGTGGGGGGGGGGTCATGGTGGGGGGGGGGGGGGTCATGGTGGGGGGGTCATGGAGGGGGGGGGGGGGTCATGATGGGGAGATGGTCATGGTGGGGGGGGGGTCATGGTGGGGAGATGGTCATGGTGGGGGGATGGTCATGGTGGGGGGGGGGGTCATGGTGGGGGGATGGTCATGGTGGGGGGGGGGGTCATGGTAGGGAGATGGTCATGGTGGGGGGGTGGTCATGGTGGGGGGGGGGGGTCATGGTAGGGAGATGGTCATGGTGGGGGGGTGGTCATGGTGGGGGGGGGGTCATGGTGGGGGGATAGTCATGGTGGGGAGATGGTCATGGTGGGGGGTGGGGTCATGGTGGGGGGGGGGGTCATGGTGGGGGATGGTCATGGTGGGGAGATGGTCATGGTGGGGGGGGGGGGTCATGGTGGGGGGATGGTCATGGTGGGGGGGGGGGGTCATGGTAGGGAGATGGTCATGGTGGGGGGGTGGTCATGGTGGGGGGGGGGGTCATGGTAGGGAGATGGTCATGGTGGGGGGGTGGTCATGGTGGGGGGGGGGTCATGGTGGGGGGATAGTCATGGTGGGGAGATGGTCATGGTGGGGGGGGTCATGGTAAGGGGGGGTCATGATGGGGAGATGGTCATGGTGGGGGGGGGGGTAATGATGGGGAGATGGTCATGGTGGGGGGGGGTCATGGTGGGGGGGTCATGCAGGGGGGGGTCATGATGGGGAGATGGTCATGGTGGGGGGGGGGGTCATGGTAGGAGATGGTCATGGTGGGGGGGGGGTCATGGTGGGGGGGGGGGTCATGGTGGGGGGGTCATGGAGGGGGTGGGGTCATGATGGGGAGATGGTCATGGTAGGGGGGGGGTCATGGTGGGGGATGCTATGTTGGGGGAAGGAATCTCTGAGTAAAGAGGGGGAGGAGCTATGCGGAAACAATCAGGTAATAATATGGCAACATAACTCCGCCCTTCGGCTCGGTCTCCATCATAACTGCGGAGGGCGTGTCCCAATAGAGGAGGGGGCGTGTACAGTCATTGTAATAAGTATCAGAGGGGCACGTGTTGGGCGGGTCAATGGGTGGGCTGGAAACAAAGCTCCTCCCACCATCTCCCAGAATCCTCCGCTACTCCGTTCTGTCAGATTGCGGAAGTGAGAAAACCCCGCCCACAGGAGAGACTTCACCGATCATGGAGGTAAGAGAGGGGGAGGAGCCACGGTATAGAGGGGGGAGGGGAAAACCGGGATAAACAAAACCCCCCCTCCCCCCCACATCTTCTCTATGATGGACCCCAGAGATAGGAATGTCCCCTCCCCCCCACATCTTCTCTATGATGGACCCCAGAGATAGGAATGTCCCCTCCCCCCCCCACATCTTCTCTATGATGGACCCCAGAGATAGGAATGTCCCCTCCCCCCCACATCTTCTCTATGATGGACCCCAGAGATAGGAATGTCCCCTCCCCTCCCCCCCCCACATCTTCTCTATGATGGGACCCCAGAGATAGGAATGTCCCCTCCCCTCCCCCACATCTTCTCTATGATGGGACCCCAGAGATAGGAATGTCCCCCCCTCCCCCACATCTTCTCTATGATGGGACCCCAGAGATAGGAATGTCCCCTCCCCTCCCCCACATCTTCTCTATGATGGGACCCCAGAGATAGGAATGTCCCCTCCCCCCCCCCCACATCTTCTCTATGATGGACCCCAGAGATAGGAATGTCCCCTCCCCTCCCCCCCACATCTTCTCTATGATGGACCCCAGAGATAGGAATGTCCCCTCCCCTCCCCCCACATCTTCTCTATGATGGACCCCAGAGATAGGAATGTCCCCTCCCCTCCCCCCACATCTTCTCTATGATGGGACCCCAGAGATAGGAATGTCCCCCCCCTCCCCCACATCTTCTCTATGATGGACCCCAGAGATAGGAATGTCCCCTCCCCTCCCCCCCCACATCTTCTCTATGATGGACCCCAGAGATAGGAATGTCCCCTCCCCCCCCCACATCTTCTCTATGATGGGACCCCAGAGATAGGAATGTCCCCTCCCCTCCCCCCCCCCACATCTTCTCTATGATGGACCCCAGAGATAGGAATGTCCCCTCCCCTCCCCCCACATCTTCTCTATGATGGGACCCCAGAGATAGGAATGTCCCCTCCCCTCCCCCCACATCTTCTCTATGATGGACCCCAGAGATAGGAATGTCCCCTCCCCTCCCCCCACATCTTCTCTATGATGGGACCCCAGAGATAGGAATGTCCCCTCCCCTCCCCCCACATCTTCTCTATGATGGACCCCAGAGATAGGAATGTCCCCTCCCCTCCCCCCCACATCTTCTCTATGATGGACCCCAGAGATAGGAATGTCCCCTCCCCTCCCCCCACATCTTCTCTATGATGGACCCCAGAGATAGGAATGTCCCCTCCCCTCCCCCCACATCTTCTCTATGATGGGACCCCAGAGATAGGAATGTCCCCCCCCTCCCCCACATCTTCTCTATGATGGACCCCAGAGATAGGAATGTCCCCTCCCCTCCCCCCCCACATCTTCTCTATGATGGACCCCAGAGATAGGAATGTCCCCTCCCCCCCCCACATCTTCTCTATGATGGGACCCCAGAGATAGGAATGTCCCCTCCCCTCCCCCCCCCCACATCTTCTCTATGATGGACCCCAGAGATAGGAATGTCCCCTCCCCTCCCCCACATCTTCTCTATGATGGGACCCCAGAGATAGGAATGTCCCCTCCCCTCCCCCCACATCTTCTCTATGATGGACCCCAGAGATAGGAATGTCCCCTCCCCTCCCCCCACATCTTCTCTATGATGGGACCCCAGAGATAGGAATGTCCCCTCCCCTCCCCCCACATCTTCTCTATGATGGACCCCAGAGATAGGAATGTCCCCTCCCCTCCCCCACATCTTCTCTATGATGGACCCCAGAGATAGGAATGTCCCCTCCCCTCCCCCACATCTTCTCTATGATGGACCCCAGAGATAGGAATGTCCCCTCCCCTCCCCCCACATCTTCTCTATGATGGACCCCAGAGATAGGAATGTCCCCTCCCCCACATCTTCTCTATGATGGACCCCAGAGATAGGAATGTCCCCTCCCCTCCCCCACATCTTCTCTATGATGGGACCCCAGAGATAGGAATGTCCCCTCCCCTCCCCCACATCTTCTCTATGATGGGACCCCAGAGATAGGAATGTCCCCTCCCCTCCCCCCACATCTTCTCTATGATGGACCCCAGAGATAGGAATGTCCCCTCCCCTCCCCCACATCTTCTCTATGATGGACCCCAGAGATAGGAATGTCCCCTCCCCTCCCCCACATCTTCTCTATGATGGACCCCAGAGATAGGAATGTCCCCTCCCCTCCCCCCACATCTTCTCTATGATGGACCCCAGAGATAGGAATGTCCCCTCCCCTCCCCCCACATCTTCTCTATGATGGACCCCAGAGATAGGAATGTCCCCTCCCCTCCCCCACATCTTCTCTATGATGGACCCCAGAGATAGGAATGTCCCCTCCCCTCCCCCCCCCCCCACATCTTCTCTATGATGGACCCCAGAGATAGGAATGTCCCCTCCCCCACATCTTCTCTATGATGGACCCCAGAGATAGGAATGTCCCCTCCCCTCCCCCACACCTTCTCTATGATGGACCCCAGAGATAGGAATGTCCCCTCCCCCCCCCCCCACATCTTCTCTATGATGGACCCCAGAGATAGGAATGTCCCCTCCCCTCCCCCACACCTTCTCTATGATGGACCCCAGAGATAGGAATGTCCCCTCCCCTCCCCCCCCCCACATCTTCTCTATGATGGACCCCAGAGATAGGAATGTCCCCTCCCCCCCCCCACATCTTCTCTATGATGGGACCCCAGAGATAGGAATGTCCCCTCCCCTCCCCCACATCTTCTCTATGATGGACCCCAGAGATAGGAATGTCCCCTCCCCCCCCCACATCTTCTCTATGATGGACCCCAGAGATAGGAATGTCCCCTCCCCTCCCCCCACATCTTCTCTATGATGGGACCCCAGAGATAGGAATGTCCCCCCCCCCCACATCTTCTCTATGATGGGACCCCAGAGATAGGAATGTCCCCTCCCCCCCCACATCTTCTCTATGATGGGACCCCAGAGATAGGAATGTCCCCTCCCCCCCCACATCTTCTCTATGATGGGACCCCAGAGATAGGAATGTCCCCTCCCCTCCCCCCACATCTTCTCTATGATGGACCCCAGAGATAGGAATGTCCCCTCCCCCCCCCACATCTTCTCTATGATGGGACCCCAGAGATAGGAATGTCCCCCCCTCCCCCACATCTTCTCTATGATGGACCCCAGAGATAGGAATGTCCCCTCCCCTTCCCCCACATCTTCTCTATGATGGGACCCCAGAGATAGGAATGTCCCCTCCCCTCCCCCCCCATCTTCTCTATGATGGGACCCCAGAGATAGGAATGTCCCCTCCCCTCCCCCACATCTTCTCTATGATGGGACCCCAGAGATAGGAATGTCCCCTCCCCTCCCCCACATCTTCTCTATGATGGACCCCAGAGATAGGAATGTCCCCTCCCCTCCCCCACATCTTCTCTATGATGGACCCCAGAGATAGGAATGTCCCCTCCCCTCCCCCCACATCTTCTCTATGATGGGACCCCAGAGATAGGAATGTCCCCCCCCTCCCCCCACATCTTCTCTATGATGGACCCCAGAGATAGGAATGTCCCCTCCCCCCCCCCACATCTTCTCTATGATGGACCCCAGAGATAGGAATGTCCCCTCCCCCCCCACATCTTCTCTATGATGGGACCCCAGCGATAGGAATGTCCCCTCCCCTCCCCCCCCCCACATCTTCTCTATGATGGGACCCCAGCGATAGGAATGTCCCCTCCCCTCCCCCCCCCCACATCTTCTCTATGATGGACCCCAGAGATAGGAATGTCCCCTCCCCCCCCACATCTTCTCTATGATGGACCCCAGAGATAGGAATGTCCCCTCCCCTCCCCCCACATCTTCTCTATGATGGACCCCAGAGATAGGAATGTCCCCTCCCCCCCCCCCCACATCTTCTCTATGATGGACCCCAGAGATAGGAATGTCCCCTCCCCCCCACATCTTCTCTATGATGGGACCCCAGAGATAGGAATGTCCCCTCCCCCCCCACATCTTCTCTATGATGGACCCCAGAGATAGGAATGTCCCCTCCCCTCCCCCACATCTTCTCTATGATGGACCCCAGAGATAGGAATGTCCCCTCCCCCCCCACATCTTCTCTATGATGGGACCCCAGAGATAGGAATGTCCCCTCCCCCCCCCCCCACATCTTCTCTATGATGGGACCCCAGAGATAGGAATGTCCCCTCCCCTCCCCCCCACATCTTCTCTATGATGGGACCCCAGAGATAGGAATGTCCCCTCCCCTCCCCCCCACATCTTCTCTATGATGGGACCCCAGAGATAGGAATGTCCCCTCCCCCCCCCCACATCTTCTCTATGATGGGACCCCAGAGATAGGAATGTCCCCTCCCCTCCCCCACATCTTCTCTATGATGGACCCCAGAGATAGGAATGTCCCCTCCCCCCCCCCCCCACATCTTCTCTATGATGGACCCCAGAGATAGGAATGTCCCCTCCCCTCCCCCCACATCTTCTCTATGATGGGACCCCAGAGATAGGAATGTCCCCTCCCCTCCCCCACATCTTCTCTATGATGGACCCCAGAGATAGGAATGTCCCCCCCCTCCCCCCACATCTTCTCTATGATGGGACCCCAGAGATAGGAATGTCCCCTCCCCCCCCCCACATCTTCTCTATGATGGGACCCCAGAGATAGGAATGTCCCCTCCCCCCCCCCACATCTTCTCTATGATGGGACCCCAGAGATAGGAATGTCCCCCCCCCCCCACATCTTCTCTATGATGGACCCCAGAGATAGGAATGTCCCCTCCCCCCCCCACATCTTCTCTATGATGGACCCCAGAGATAGGAATGTCCCCTCCCCTCCCCCCCACATCTTCTCTATGATGGGACCCCAGAGATAGGAATGTCCCCTCCCCCCCCACATCTTCTCTATGATGGACCCCAGAGATAGGAATGTCCCCTCCCCTCCCCCCCCACATCTTCTCTATGATGGACCCCAGAGATAGGAATGTCCCCTCCCCCCCCCCACATCTTCTCTATGATGGGACCCCAGAGATAGGAATGTCCCCTCCCCCCCCCCACATCTTCTCTATGATGGGACCCCAGAGATAGGAATGTCCCCTCCCCCCCCCACATCTTCTCTATGATGGACCCCAGAGATAGGAATGTCCCCTCCCCTCCCCCCCCACATCTTCTCTATGATGGACCCCAGAGATAGGAATGTCCCCTCCCCTCCCCCCACATCTTCTCTATGATGGGACCCCAGAGATAGGAATGTCCCCTCCCCTCCCCCCACATCTTCTCTATGATGGGACCCCAGAGATAGGAATGTCCCCCCCCTCCCCCACATCTTCTCTATGATGGGACCCCAGAGATAGGAATGTCCCCCCCCTCCCCCACATCTTCTCTATGATGGGACCCCAGAGATAGGAATGTCCCCCCCCTCCCCCACATCTTCTCAATGATGGACCCCAGAGATAGGAATGTCCCCTCCCCCACATCTTCTCTATGATGGACCCCAGAGATAGGAATGTCCCCTCCCCTCCCCTCCCCACATCTTCTCTATGATGGACCCCAGAGATAGGAATGTCCCCTCCCCTCCCCCCCACATCTTCTCTATGATGGACCCCAGAGATAGGAATGTCCCCTCCCCCCCCACATCTTCTCTATGATGGACCCCAGAGATAGGAATGTCCCCTCCCCTCCCCCACATCTTCTCTATGATGGGACCCCAGAGATAGGAATGTCCCCTCCCCTCCCCCACATCTTCTCTATGATGGGACCCCAGAGATAGGAATGTCCCCTCCCCTCCCCCACATCTTCTCTATGATGGGACCCCAGAGATAGGAATGCCCCCCCCCCCACATCTTCTCTATGATGGGACCCCAGAGATAGGAATGTCCCCTCCCCCCCCACATCTTCTCTATGATGGGACCCCAGAGATAGGAATGTCCCCTCCCCCCCCACATCTTCTCTATGATGGGACCCCAGAGATAGGAATGTCCCCTCCCCTCCCCTCCCCACATCTTCTCTATGATGGACCCCAGAGATAGGAATGTCCCCCCCCCCCCCCCCCCCACATCTTCTCTATGATGGACCCCAGCGATAGGAATGTCCCCTCCCCCCCCCCACATCTTCTCTATGATGGACCCCAGCGATAGGAATGTCCCCCCCCCCCCACATCTTCTCTATGATGGGACCCCAGAGATAGGAATGTCCCCTCCCCCCCCCCACATCTTCTCTATGATGGGACCCCAGAGATAGGAATGTCCCCCCCCCCCCCCACATCTTCTCTATGATGGGACCCCAGAGATAGGAATGTCCCCTCCCCTCCCCCCACATCTTCTCTATGATGGGACCCCAGAGATAGGAATGTCCCCCCCCTCCCCCACATCTTCTCTATGATGGGACCCCAGAGATAGGAATGTCCCCTCCCCTCCCCACATCTTCTCAATGATGGACCCCAGAGATAGGAATGTCCCCTCCCCCACATCTTCTCTATGATGGACCCCAGAGATAGGAATGTCCCCTCCCCCCCCCACATCTTCTCTATGATGGACCCCAGAGATAGGAATGTCCCCTCCCCTCCCCCACATCTTCTCTATGATGGACCCCAGAGATAGGAATGCCCCCCCCACATCTTCTCTATGATGGGACCCCAGAGATAGGAATGTCCCCTCCCCCCCACATCTTCTCTATGATGGAGCCCTGGGGGATGGGAATGACCCCCATGTTTCCTATGTTGTGTCCCAGGGTGGATGATAATGACCCTCCTATTCTCCATGTTGGGACCCCAGGGATGGTAATGACCCCCCCCCCCTTTGTTGCACTGCAGGGGATGATAATGACCCCCATATTCCCCATGTTGGACTGCAGGGGATGGGAGTGACCCCCATGTTGGGTGTCTTGCAGATGGCGGTGAGCTTCGATGAGGTGGCGGTGTATTTCTCGGAGGAGGAGTGGGCGGGTCTGGAGGAGTGGCAGCGCCGGCTCTACAAGGAAGTGATGAAGGACAATGTGGAGTTGGTGACCTCAGTGGGTGAGTTGCTCTTCTTGGTGGGGTATTTGGGGCCATCATAGAGGGGTAACAATACAAAGAAGAAGAGAGGAGAAGGTTTCCTCCCTCCCGGTACAAGAATCTTCCCAGCCGTCCGACCAGCCAATCATCTTCCCAGATTTCACCATAAAAATGGTTCATTATCTCCCAAAGAGGACTCTTCTCTGAATGCCTTCCTGACGTGTCACAGAGAGCCTCCATCTCAGTCCAGGAACTAAATGGGGACCCCTGGTCCTTGATTGTTACCCCGGATGACAGTGACCCTAGATGGTGGTGACTGCATGATGATGAATTATGGCGAACTGACTAATGGTGACCCTGACTTATGATGACCCTCAGTAACCATCGCCCTGGATAATGGTAACCCCAGATGGCATCAGTGATAGATAATGATTGACCTGGCTGATTATGACCCTGGATGGCGGTGCTCCTGGATGATGCTAAGCCTTGTTGACCATTGTTCTGGATGATGGGGACCCCAAATGATGGTGGTCTTGGATGAAAGTGGGCCTGAATGACTGTTGTCTTGGATGAATGTGACCCGGAAAGATGGTGGTCTTGAATGAGGGTGACCCCGAATAATGGTGGTCTTGGATAAAGGTGACCCCGAATGATAGTGGTCTTGAATGAGGGTGATCCCGAATAATGGTGGTCTTGGATGAGGGTGACCCTGAATTATGGTGGTCTAGGATGAGGGTGACCCTGAATTATGGTGGTCTAGGATGAGGGTGACCCTGAATTATGGTGGTCTTGGATAAAGGTGACCCCGAATGATAGTGGTCTTGGATGAGGGTGATCCTGAATTATGGTGGTCTAGGATGAGGGTGACCCTGAATTATGGTGGTCTTGGATAAAGGTGACCCCAAATGATAGTGGTCTTGAATGAGGGTGATCCCGAATAATGGTGGTCTTGGATGAGGGTGACCCTGAATTATGGTGGTCTAGGATGAGGGTGACCCTGAATTATGGTGGTCTAGGATGAGGGTGACCCTGAATTATGGTGGTCTAGGATGAGGGTGACCCTGAATTATGGTGGTCTTGGATAAAGGTGACCCCGAATGATAGTGGTCTTGGATGAGGGTGATCCTGAATTATGGTGGTCTAGGATGAGGGTGACCCTGAATTATGGTGGTCTTGGATAAAGGTGACCCCGAATGATAGTGGTCTTGGATGAGGGTGATCCCGAATAATGGTGGTCTTGGATGAGGGTGATCCTGAATGATGATGGTTTTGAAAGAGGGTGGTCTTGAACGATGGTTCACACCTAACAGTGGTGGTCTTGGATAGGCCTGCACGATATTGGAAAAAAAATATATTGCGATATTGTGGGACCCGTCCTTTATATGGAGAAATATAAAGGAGGTTGGCTGCAGCCCACTTCAGAATATAACCCTGGAAGGGGTTATATAATAGATTATAAAAAGGAAGAGGAAGTGATTGGTGCTGCCAGTATATATGTGAAATACAATAAATAATCTATATTGACATGGTGTGTATAAAAAAAAAGGGAAAAGTAGATGTATGTATGTATGTATATGTATGTATGTATATGTAGAGGAAAATAAATTATTAATATATAAATATATAAAATCACCTCTGAATTATTAATAATTTATTTTCCTCTACACATACATACATCTACTTTTCCCTTTTTTTTTATACACACCATGTCAATATAGATTATTTATTGTATTTCACATATATACTGGCAGTAGTAGGAGGAGGTTGGAGCGGTGGATTAGAAAGGAGCACAGCCGCATACATTACATTACTCACTCGTCTCGTGCAGGCTGCAGCCCGCCCCACACATTCAGTGAGTCTCACTCTCCGCCCTAGTTTTCTCAATGGCACATTCAGGGAGCCAATCACGCCGTGAGTAGCAGCACAGCGAACCAATCAGGTGTGCAGGCACGCATGATTGGTTAGCTGTGCAGCTGCTCACGGCGTGATTGGTTGCCTAAATGTGCCATTGAGAAAACTAGGGCGGAGAGTGAGACTCACTGAATGTGTGGGGCGGGCTGCAGCCTGCAGTGGATTGGATGTGAGTTCTCCTCCGACCTAACACGCCTAACACGGAAGTCTGCGAATCCTCCTGTCCTCCTCCGAGTCCCTCCCCCTGCCTATGCAAATATCGTGACCTCGGCGATATGAATATCGCCTACGGCCACAGAACGATAGTCGATATCATATCGACTATCGTTCAGCCCTAGTCTTGGATGAGGGTGGCCCTGAATAACTGTTGTCTTGGATGAGGGTGACCCTGAATGATGGTGGTCTTGGATAAGGGTGGCCCTGAATGACTGTTGTCTTGATGAAGGTGACCCTGAATGATGGTGGCTTTGGATGACGGTGACCCCGAATTATGGTGGTCTTGGATAAAGGTGACCCCGAATGATGGTGGTCTTGAATAAGGGTGACCCCGAATGATGGTGGTCTTGGATGAGGGTGACCCCGAATGATGGTGATCCTGAATGATGGTGGTCTTGGATGAGGGTGACCCCGAATGATGGTGGTCTTGGATGAGGGTGATCTTGAATGATGGTGGTCTTGGATGAGGGTGACCCCGAATGATGGTGGTCTTGGATGAGGGTGACCCCGAATGATGGTGGTCTTGGATGAGGGTGATCCCGAATGATGGTGGTCTTGGATAAGGGTGATCCTGAATGATGGTGGTCTTGGATGAGGGTGATACTGAATGATGGTGGTCTTGGATGACGGTGGCCCTGAATGACTGTTGTCTTGGATGAGGGTGACCCCGAATGATGGTGGCCTTGGATGATGGTGATCCTGAATGATGGTGGTCTTGGATGAGGGTGACCCCGAATGATGGTGGTCTTGGATGAGGGTGATCCTGAATGATGGTGGTCTTGGATAAGGGTGATCCTGAATGATGGTGGTCTTGGATGACGGTGGCCCTGAATGACTGTTGTCTTGGATGAGGGTGACCCCGAATGATGGTGGCCTTGGATGAGGGTGACCCCGAATGATGATGGTCTTAGATGAGGGTGACCCTAAATGATGGTGGTCTTGAATGAGGGTTACCCCGATCGATGGTGGTCTTGGATGATGGTGACCCCTAATGTAGTGTAAGATTTTACATACGATGGACATGGCAGTCTGATGCTCACTTTGTGGTGGATTGGGGAGGGGGGGCACTGACTTATGTGCCTGCATGGTGGGGGCCTTCTTCTCAGTACAGTGAAATCCTCCCTGTCTTTCTTATCAGGTCTTCTCCTGCAGGGACTCAGGTTCTCTAAAATGGGGCCAGAAGAGACACCCAAACTGATAAAAAGAGAAAACTCTCCCCAGGAACTCCACCATGGTAAGCGACATATGGAGAGAGGATGGATGGAGATATTGAAGGAAAGGTGTTAGAGGAGAGGGGTGGATGAAAGGAAATTGGGAGTAGAGGACAGACAAGAAGAGGCCTAGCTGGGTATATAGGGGGGTAGATAGTGAGGATGGGAGTGCAGGACAGGTGGGGAGAGCTCTGGATGGAGTTATTGGCGATAGATGGAGGGAGAACGGAGATATTGGCGATGGCTGGAGATAATGGCGATGGCTGGAGGGAGGATAGAAAAACTGGCGATGGATGGAGGGAGGATTGAGATACTGGCGAAGGATGGAGGGAGGATTGAGATATTGGCGATGGATGGAGGGCAGACGGAGATACTGGCGATGGATGGAGGGCGGACGGAGATACTGACGATGGATGGAGGGCGGACAGAGATACTGGCGATGGATGGAGGGTGGATGGGGATACTGGCGATAGACTGAGGGCGGACGGAGATACTGGCGATGGATGGAGGGCGGACGGAGATACTGGCGATGGATGGAGGGTGGATGGGGATACTGGCGATAGACTGAGGGCGGACGGAGATACTGGCGATGGATGGAGGGCGGACGGAGATACTGGCGATGGATGGAGGGTGGATGGGGATACTGGCGATAGACTGAGGGCGGACGGAGATACTGGCGATGGATGGAGGGCGGACGGAGATACTGGCGATGGATGGAGGGCGGACGGAGATACTGACGATGGATGGAGGGCGGACAGAGGTACTGGCGATGGATGGAGGGCGGACGGAGATACTGACGATGGATGGAGGGTGGATGGGGATACTGGCGATAGACTGAGGGCGGACGGAGATACTGGCGATGGATGGAGGGCGGTCGGAGATACTGGCGATGGATGGAGGGCGGACGGAGATACTGACGATAGATGGAGGAAGGGAGGATGGAGATACTGGCGATAGACTGAGGGTGGACGGAGATACTGGCGATGGAGGGCGGACGGAGATACTGGCGATGGATCGAGGGCGGACGGAGATATTGGCGATGGATCGAGGGTGGACGGAGATATTGGCGATGGCTGGAGATATTGACGATGGCTGGAGGGAGGATAAGGATATCTTGGTTCAACTGGATGGTCATTTTTCAACCAGACTAACTATATTGGTGATGAATGAAGGGATGATGGAGATATTAGCGATAGAGGGAGGGAGGATGGAGATATTGTTGATGGATGGAGGGTGGATGAGAGTGGAGCACAGGCAAAGAGAGAACTGGATGGATATATTAGGGGATAGATGAAGGGAGGATAGGACAGTAGAGAAATCTCAATGGCAATAGAGGGAGGATGAGAGATATCTAGATGGATATTTAGGGGTAGATAGAGGGAAGATGAAAGTGGAGGACAGATAGGGAGAGATCCAAATGGAGATATTGGGGGTAGATGGAGGGAGGATCTGGATGCATACTGTATATTGTGATTTAGATGAGGAGAAGATAGGAGTGGAGGACAGGAAGGCATTGACCTAGAAGAAGATATTCAGGATTGATGGACGGAGGATAGAAGTGGAGAACAGACCGGAGATCTGAATGTAGATATTGGGGGGGGGGGAGAGGGAAGAGATAGTGGAGGACAGATAGGTAGAGATATGGGTGAAGATAGAACCAGATCTAGATGGAGATATCAAGGAGCAGATGGAGGGAAGAAGAGAATGGAGGACAGACGGTAGTGGTCTGGATGGAGATTTATAAAGTGTTGGATGAAGGCTATGTTGACATTGAAGGACAGATGGGGAGAGATTTGGATAGAGATATTGGGGGGTAGATGGGGAGAGATTTGGATAGAGATATTGGGGGGTAGATGGAGAGAGGTTTGGATAGAGATATTGGAGATATTGGGGGGTAGATGGGGAGAGATTTGGATAGAGATATTGGGGGGTAGATGGAGAGAGGTTTGGATAGAGATATTGGGGGGTAGATGGGGAGAGATTTGGATAGAGATATTGGGGGGTAGATGGAGAGAGGTTTGGATAGAGATATTGGGGGGTAGATGGGGAGAGATTTGGATAGAGATATTGGGGGGTAGATGGAGAGAGATTTGGATAGAGATATTGGGGGGTAGATGGAGAGAGGTTTGTATAGAGATATTGGGGGGTAGATGGGGAGAGGTTTGGATAGAGATATTGGAGGGTAGATGGAGAGAGGTTTGGATAGAGATATTGGGGGGTAGATGGGGAGAGGTTTGGATAGAGATATTGGAGGGTAGATGGAGAGAGGTTTGGATAGAGATATTGGGGGGTAAATGGAGAGAGGTTTGGATAGAGATATTGGGGGAGTAGATGGGGAGGATTTGGATAGAGATATTGGGGGGTAGATGGAGAGAGGTTTGTATAGAGATATTGGGGGGTAGATGGGAGAGGTTTGGATAGAGATATTGGGGGGTAGATGAAGAGAGGTTTGGATAGAGATATTGGGGGGTAGATGGGGAGAGATTTGGATAGAGATATTGGGGGGGTAGATGGAAGAGAGGTTTGTATAGAGATATTGGGGGTAGATGGAGAGAGATTAGGATAGAGATAATTGGGGGGGGGGTAGATGGAGAGAGGTTTGTATAGAGATCTTGGGGTTAGATGGGAGATTGATATTGGGGGTAGATGGGGAGAGATTTGATAGAGATATTGGGGGGTAGATGGAGAGAGTTGTATAGATATGGTATTGGGGATTTATAGATATTGGAGTTGGAGAGATTTGGATAGATATTGGGGGTAGATGGAGAGTTTGTATAGAGATATTGGGGGGTAGATGGGAGAGATTTGGATAGAGATATTGGGGGTAGATGGGGAGAGATTTGGATAGAGATATTGGGGGGGGGTAGATGGAGAGAGGTTTGTTGAGCTATGGGAGGTATTACTCAGTCACAATTGTTGACTCATAGCGCAGAGTCACGCTGGAGAGATTTGGTAGATATTGGGAGATAGGTATTGCCCCTCGCGCAAAGATACAATCGCAGATATTGATGGATTAGAGATCCGGGCATCGGCTCGAAACACTTTGTGTATTTATTACTCAGTCTTCCTTCATTTCCACGATTCCCTGATAGCTGAAACAGGCGAAAGATAGTGAGCTATTATAATGGAGGCTTTTCTTGCCTGCCGGGCCTAGCTAAGAGGCTGACAGCCAGAGTGGATAGATATTAATGGAGGTTTTTGGGGGTGGATGGAGGGAGGATGAGAGTGATTGACTGGTAGGGGGACTAGATAGAGATATTGGGGGTAGGTGGAGGAGGATAGGGGGACTTTACTCCAATTCCCCACAATACATTGCGGTGGTAGAAAGGAGGATGGATGGCGGAGCTGGCCAGTTCAGGAAGAAGGAGTGTCAGAGAGCAGTGGGATAGATGGTGATTGGAGGACAAATGGACCAGGCCACCAGGTTGTGGGAGTGTTGGGGATCAGTGGGATGGATGGTGGTTGGAGATTGAATGGGAGGAGACAGCCCTTATTTTCTATGTCAGCTCATGTGAGATAGTGGTGATTGGAGGAGATGGACAGGTTTGGTAGTGGGAGTGTCAGAGAATGGTGAGATAGGTGGTGATTGGAGGAGATGGACAGGTTGGGTAGTGGGAGTGTCAGAGAATGGTGAGATAGGTGGTGATTGGAGGAGATGGACAGGTTGGGTAGGTGGTGATTGGAGGAGATGGACAGGTTGGGTAGTGGGCGTGTCAGAGAATGGTGAGATAGGTGGTGATTGGAGATGGACAGGTTGGGTATTGGGAGTGTCAGAGAATGGTGAGATAGGTGGTGATTGGAGGAGATGGACAGGTTGGATAGGTGGTGATTGGAGGAGATGGACAGGTTGGGTAGTGGGAGTGTCAGAGAATGGTGAGATAGGTGGTGATTGGAGGAGATGGACAGGTTGGATAGGTGGTGATTGGAGGAGATGGACAGGTTGGGTATTGGGTGTGTTGGGAGTGGATGGACAGGTTGGGTATTGGGCATGTTGGGGAGCGGATGGACAGGCCGGTATTGGGATTGTTGGGGAGTGGATGGACAGGTTGGGTATTGGGCGTGTTGGGGAGTGGATGGACAGGTTGGGTATTGGTAGTGTTGGGAGTGGATGGACAGGTTGGGTATTGGGTGTGTTGGGGAGTGGATGGACAGGTTGGGTATTGGGTGTGTTGGGGAGTGGATGGACAGGTTGGGTATTGGGAGTGTTGGGAGTGGATGGACAGGTTGGGTATTGGGCGTGTTGGGGAGTGGATGGACAGGCCGGGTATTGGGTGTGTTGGGGAGTGGATAGACAGGTTGGGTATTGGGTGTGTTGGGAGTGGATGGACAGGTTGGTATTGGGTGTGTTGGGGAGTGGATGGACAGGTTGGGTATTGGGAGTGTTGGGAGTGGATGGACAGGTTGGGTATTGGGCGTGTTGGGGAGTGGATGGACAGGCCGGGTATTGGGTGTGTTGGGGAGTGGATGGACAGGTTGGGTATTGGGTGTGTTGGGGAGTGGATGGACAGGTTGGGTATTGGGTGTGTTGGGGAGTGGATGGACAGGTTGGGTATTGGGCGTGTTGGGGAGTGGATGGACAGGCCGGGTATTGGGATTGTTGGGGAGTGGATAGACAGGTTGGGTATTGGGCGTGTTGGGGAGTGGATGGAAAGGTTGGGTATTGGGTGTGTTGGGGAGTGGATGGACAGGTTGGGTATTGGGAGTTTTGGGGAGTGGATGGACAGGTTGGGTATTGGGTGTGTTGGGGAGTGGATGGACAGGTTGGGTATTGGAGTGTTGGGAGTGGATGGACAGGTTGGGTATTGGGAGTTTTGGGAGTGGATGGACAGGTTGGTATTGGGAGTTTTGGGGAGTGGATGGACAGGTTGGGTATTGGGTGTGTTGGGGAGTGGATGGACAGGTTGGGTATTGGGTGTGTTGGGGAGTGGATGGACAGGTTGGGTATTGGGAGTGTTGGGGAGTGGATGGACAGGTTGGGTATTGGGCGTGTTGGGGAGTGGTGGACAGGTTGGGTATTGGGTGTGTTGGGGAGTGGATGGACAGGCCGGTATTGGGAGTGTTGGGGAGTGGATGGACAGGTTGGGTATTGGGAGTGTTGGGGAGTGGATGAACAGGTTGGGTATTGGGTGTGTTGGGGAGTGGATGGACAGGTTGGGTATTGGGTGTGTTGGGGAGTGGATGGACAGGTTGGGTAGTGGAGTGTTGGGGAGTGGATGGACAGGCCGGGTATTTGGGAGTGTTGGGGAGTGGATGGACAGGTTGGGTATTGGGAGTGTTGGGGAGTGGATGGACAGGTTGGGTATTGGGTGTGTTGGGGAGTGGATGGACAGGTGGGTATTGGGTGTGTTGGGGAGTGGATGGACAGGTTGGGTATTGGGTGTGTTGGGGAGTGGATGGACAGGTTGGGTATTGGGCGTGTTGGGGAGTGGATGGACAGGCCGGGTATTGGGCGTGTTGGGGAGTGGATGGACAGGTTGGGTATTGGGCGTGTTGGGGAGTGGATGGACAGGTTGGGTATTGGGAGAGTTGGGGAGTGGATGGACAGGTTGGGTATTGGGCGTGTTGGGGAGTGGATGGACAGGTTGGGTATTGGGCGTGTTGGGGAGTGGATGGACAGGTTGGGTATTGGGTGTGTTGGGGAGTGGATGGACAGGTTGGGTATTGGGTGTGTTGGGGAGTGGATGGACAGGTTGGGTAGTGGGAGTGTTGGGAGTGGATGGACAGGTTGGGTATTGGGAGAGTTGGGGAGTGGATGGACAGGTTGGGTATTGGGAGTGTTGGGGAGTGGATGGACAGGTTGGGTATTGGGTGTGTTGGGGAGTGGATGGACAGGTTGGGTATTGGGCATGTTGGGGAGTGGATGGACAGGTTGGGTATTGGGTGTGTTGGGGAGTGGATGGACAGGTTGGGTATTGGGAGAGTTGGGGAGTGGATGGACAGGTTGGGTATTGGGAGTGTTGGGGAGTGGATGGACAGGTTGGGTATTGGGTGTGTTGGGGAGTGGATGGACAGGTTGGGTATTGGGCATGTTGGGGAGTGGATGGACAGGTTGGGTATTGGGTGTGTTGGGGAGTGGATGGACAGGTTGGGTATTGGAAGAGTTGGGGAGTGGATGGACAGGTTGGGTATTGGGAGAGTTGGGGAGTGGATGGAAGGGTTGGGTATTGGGTGTGTTGGGGAGTGGATGGACAGGTTGGGTATTGGGTGTGTTGGGGAGTGGATGGACAGGTTGGGTAGTGAGCATGTTGGGGAGTGGATGGACAGGTTGGGTATCGGAATATTTACTGAGATTAGTATATTTCTCCCTCTCTAGGTGTCCCTGACTTTAAAATGATTATAAAGGAGGAGAAGGAGGAGGAGGGGTCTCTGGTGTCCGGCCGGCAGCAGTACAGCTTTATTGGTAAGAGGCAGGAAGGACGGAGAGACTTCTAGAGATGTCTGTCAGTGAAAGGGTTAATCCACCATGTTTGTCTGGACAGCTCTATAGGGAGCTTCCCATTCTCATCCCTATCCTCCCTACTCTAGGGCAAGTCACATGACCCCCATCAACTGACTCAGTGATTGCCCATTGGTGAGTGTGCAGAGCCCCTCCCATCCCTCACAGCCTCAACCCTGACAGCTCAGAATGGAGGGGCCGTAACCCAACTCAACCCAGAAACTTCTACCGCTGCATTCTATGCAGCATATTCAGTGCCTGCTGAAGTACAAAAAACCCTCAGCATTGGTGTCAGTGATCACAGCAGTAACCCCAACATTAGTGTCAGTACTGTTACTCCCCCCTTCTTACATTGGTGGCAGTATTGTTACTCCACACCCCTTACATTGGTGGCCGTACTGTTACTCCCACCCCCCTTACATTAGTTTAAGTACTGTTACCCCCACCCCTTACATTGGTGTCAGCACTGTTACTCCCCCCTCCTTACATTGGTGGCAGTACTGTTACTCCCCCCTCCTTACATTGGTGTCAGTACTGTTACCCCACACCCCTTACATTGGTGTCAGTAGTTACTCCCCCCTCCTTACAGTGGTGGCAGTACTGTTACTCCCCCCTCCTTACATTGGTGGCAGTACTGTTACTCCCCCCTCCTTACATTGGTGGCAGTACTGTTACCCCCCCCCCACCCCTTACATTGGTGTCAGTACTGTTACCCCACACCCCTTACATTGGTGTCAGTACTGTTACTCCCCCCTCCTTACATTGGTGGCAGTACTGTTACTCCCCCCTCCTTACATTGGTGGCAGTACTGTTACCCCCCCCACCCCTTACATTGGTGTCAGTACTGTTACCCCACACCCCTTACATTGGTGTCAGTACTGTTACCCCACACCCCTTACATTGGTGTCAGTACTGTTACTCTACCCCCCTCCTTACATTGGTGGCAGTACTGTTACCCCCCCCACCCCTTACATTGGTGTCAGTACTGTTACCCCACACCCCTTACATTGGTGGCAGTACTGTTACCCCACACCCCTTACATTGGTGTCAGTACTGTTACTCCCCCCTCCTTACATTGGTGGCAGTACTGTTACTCCCCCCTCCTTACATTGGTGGCAGTACTGTTACCCCCCCACCCCTTACATTGGTGTCAGTACTGTTACCCCACACCCCTTACATTGGTGGCAGTACTGTTACTCCCCCCTCCTTACGTTGGTGTCAGTTGTTGTGGAAAATTTGATTGTGGACATTTCTTTAGTTAAATAGTCATAATGTCTCCCAGTGTCAGTTTTACCGGTAATCGCTACTCACAGTGATTATCGCTTTAACTGTCATTGCAGGAAAGACTTGTTAGTGAAAACCTTCCATTGGATGAGATGGCATAATACAAAGAGAGTCCATCGCACAGATCTATACCCGCCATTCGGGGCCCCGTACTGCGGAGATATGTTTGTGATATGGAATTCTTATCATTTTACCAAGATTCATGGATGGCATCTTTTAGTCATATTCGGATCCGTATGACTGAAACACTGCTGCTATTGTCTTATGCAGATAAAGCCTCATCAACTGGAACAAATAGAATTAAATTTGGTTTATATATATGAACCAAGTTTAATGGGATCCACTAACAGGTAATGGATCCATGTTTATGGATTGACATGAATGAACAATGAGAAGCCATGTGCTCTGTTCTTTGTGGCAGTTGGGATTCCCTTTGTTCAGTCGTGTCCATTCATGGGCATCTACTCCACAGTTCCATT
Source organism: Pelophylax lessonae (assembly GCF_965119305.1). NCBI lineage: Eukaryota > Metazoa > Chordata > Amphibia > Anura > Ranidae > Pelophylax > Pelophylax lessonae. The sequence continues at coordinate 562,308,027 of NC_138772.1, read as the reverse complement.
GTACTTTTTGAATGTATACATGTTCTGTGATTGGTGGTCTTGAAGCCACTCCCTGTAACCCCCCTTTTGTCCACTTGCTGTAAATAAACCAAACCCTGTCAGGAAACTCACACAACAGGAAGCAGCACACACATGGACACAGACCTCACACAGCCATGCATGCATGCACACACAGAAACTCTCATACACGCACACATCCATTTGCTCTTACCAACACTCACGCATCCACACACACATACATACACATATACATACCCAGAGAGAGAGACCCGGCAGATGGCATCAATATGACCCAGCGTGTCTGTTACTTTTTTTGTCGCCGAGCGCTTGGTAAACCGTTACACAAAAGAGCGGTACATTTGTACTTTTCAGTACAAGGGTTTAATGGCGCTTGGTGCGTATTAATCTTGAGCGCACTGATCGGGTTTCTATGCCCCAAGCCCTATTAATTTCCACGACACAGTACTGTTACTCCCCCTCCTTACATCGGTGGCAGTACTGTTACACCCCCCCTTACATTGGTGTCAGTACTGTTACTCCCCCTCCCCCTCTTACATTGGTGGCAGTACTGTTACTCCCCCCTCCTTACATTGGTGGCAGTACTGTTACTCCCCCCCTCCTTACATTGTTGGCAGTACTGTTACTCCCCTCCTTACATTGGTGGCAGTACTGTTACTCCCCCCTCCTTACATTGGTGGCAGTACTGTTACTCCCCCCTCCTTACATCGGTGGCAGTACTGTTACACCCCCCCTTACATTGGTGTCAGTACTGTTACTCCCCCTCCCCCTCTTACATTGGTGGCAGTACTGTTACTCCCCCCTCCTTACATTGGTGGCAGTACTGTTACTCCCCCCCCTCCTTACATTGTTGGCAGTACTGTTACTCCCCTCCTTACATTGGTGGCAGTACTGTTACTCCCCCCTCCTTACATTGGTGGCAGTACTGTTACTCCCCCCTCCTTACATTGGTGGCAGTACTGTTACTCCCCCCTCCTTACATTGGTGGCAGTACTGTTACTCCCCCTCCTTACATTGGTGGCAGTACTGTTACTCCCCCTCCTTACATTGGTGGCAGTACTGTTACTCCCCCCACCCCTTACATTGGTGGCAGTACTGTTACTCCCCCCTCCTTACATTGGTGGCAGTACTGTTACTCCCCCTCCTTACATTGGTGGCAGTACTGTTACTCCCCCCCCCCTTACATTGGTGGCAGTACTGTTACTCCCCCCTCCTTACATTGGTGGCAGTACTGTTACTCCCCCTCCTTACATTGGTGGCAGTACTGTTACTCCCCCCCCCTTACATTGGTGTCAGTACTGTTACTCCCCCTCCTTACATTGGTGGCAGTACTGTTACTCCCCCCTCCTTACATTGGTGGCAGTACTGTTACTCCCCCCTCCTTACATTGGTGGCAGTACTGTTACTCCCCCCTCCTTACATTGGTGGCAGTACTGTTACTCCCCCCTTACATTGGTGGCAGTACTGTTACTCCCCCCCTTACATTGGTGGCAGTACTGTTACTCCCCCTCCTTACATTGGTGGCAGTACTGTTACTCCCCCCCTTACATTGGTGGCAGTACTGTTACTCCCCCGTTACTCCCCCCTCCTTACATTGGTGGCAGTAATGTTACTCCCCCCCTTACATTGGTGGCAGTACTGTTACTCCCCCCTTACATTGGTGGCAGTACTGTTAGTCCCCCCCTTACATTGGTGTCAGTACTGTTACTCCCCTCCTCCTCCTTACATTGATGGCAGTGACAATGATCTAGAAGTTGCGGCAGGGAAAGTCACCCAGTAGGGGGCAGTATGTAGTGGGGGAAGATGACAGTTGGAGGGTGATTTCTCCACCACATACCATGGAGGGTAGAAGGAGGGGCGGCTCTGGGCAGTAATTGATCTAAGAGTGTATGTGCTGAGATCTGTGGATGGTGTCTCCATGGTAACGGTTGTTTGTCTGCGGCAGGCACAGATATCCGGATCACCTCCCCGTTCCCGAGTGATTCCCGTCCTCGCCTCCGCCCCGGCACCCTGATCCAGGACTTGGCGGACCGGCCGTATTCCTGCACCGACTGTCACCGCAGCTTCCTGCGCAAATCCCACCTGACCAGCCACCAGCGCACGCACCGCGGGGAGCGGCCGTACCCCTGCGAGGTGTGCGGGAAGAGCTTCCATTACCGCCACCACCTGGTGGGCCACAAGCGCATCCACACCGGGGAGAAGTTATATTCCTGCCAATACTGCGGCATCAAATTCAACCACAAAGGGAACTACCAGACCCACACCCGCCTGCACACGGGCGAGCGCCCCTTCTCCTGCGACCTGTGTGCAAAAAGCTTCAACCGCAAGGCGGATCTCATCACACACTGCCGGATCCACACCGGGGAGCGGCCCTTCACCTGCGCCGAATGCGACAAGAGCTTCAGCCGCAAGCAGCACCTGGTGATCCACCGCCGCCGGCACACCGGAGAGACCCCGTTCCCCTGCGACCAGTGCGATCAGAGATTCGCCCACCGCAAGGCGCTAATGAGACACCAGGAGGTGGTTCACTCCACGCAAAGACCGCACAGCTGTGCCGAGTGCGGGAAGGGGTTCGCTTGCCGCTCCCACCTTCTCTCTCACCAGCGGGTTCACCAAAATGGCGCGGTGGGCGGGGAGAAGCCGTTCTCCTGCGATCAGTGCCGCCGGAGCTTTGTAGCGCAGCCCCATCTGCACGCCCACCAGAAGTCGCACGGCAGAGGGAGCGGAGAGCGGCCGTTCACCTGCGCTGACTGCGGGAAGGGGTTCAGCAGCCGGCAGTACCTGAGCCGCCACGAGAAGATTCACACCGGGGAGCGCCCCTTCCGCTGCGACGTGTGCGGAGACAGCTTCATCCAGAAACCCAACCTGGAGCGCCACAAAGGGATCCACAGCGGGCAGCGCCCCTTCCCCTGCACCGTCTGCGGTGGCAGCTTCTTCCGCAAACACAACCTGGTGCGACACCAACGCATCCACACCGGAGAACGCTTACATTTCAGTTGTAAGGTGTCACAGCCGGTCACGTCTCCGCAGGGGGGGCAGGGCGGCTGTCACAGTGGGGTGGGGCCACTAGAAAATCCCTGTAAAAATGTCTGCTGTAACCGCACGCGCTCCGAGCAATGAGGAGCTCTACAACTGACAGAGGACACGGCAGCATGAGGCTGTAAGGGGGGGTCATGTGATATGAGGCCACGACAGAGAGGATCATGTGACACGAGGCCACGACAGAGATGGGGTCATGTGACACAAGGCCACGACAGAGGGGATCATGTGACACGAGGCCACGACAGAGGGGATCATGTGACACGAGGCCACGACAGAGGTGGGGTCATGTGACACAAGGCCACGATAGATAGGGGGTCATGTGACACAAGACCATGACAGAGGGGGGATCATGTGACATGAAGCCACGAGAGAGGGGAGATCATGTGACGCGAGGCCATGAGAGAGAGAGGGGGCCATGTAACACAAGGCCACGAGAGAGGGGGGATCATGTGACACGAGGCAGGGTCATGTGACAGGAGGCCATGAGAGAGAGGGGGTCATGTGACAGGAGGCCATGAGAGAGAGGGGGTCATGTGACAGGAGGCAATGAGAGAGAGGGGGTCATGTGACACGAGGCCATGAGAGAGAGGGGGGATCATGTGACAGGAGGCCATGAGAGAGAGGGGGTCATGTGACACGAGGCCATGAGAGAGAGGGGTTCATGTGACATAAGGCTGCAAGAGAGAGGAGGGTCATGTGACATGAGTCAATGAGACAAACAAGTTTGCACATTCGATGACAGTGAGGGGAGGCGGGTTGGGATGAGCGATGGATATGGCGGTGGTAGGGGGGTAAATAGGCCAGTGTGAGAAATGTAAGCGGGGGGGGGGGGGTGTCAGACTGGCATGTGTGATGTATGCATGCAGGTAGGTGTGACTGGTGGCATGTGATGGACTGCACATGTCACCTACTTGGGGGTGGGGGGGGGGGGACAATACGGCAAAGATGACATACAGGTACATGGGAAGGGGGGGGGGGCACGTAGACCCGTGATGGAAAAGGGGAATGATTGGTTGGCACATGTAAAGAACAATGGGGGAAGGGAAGTTGTAGATATCTTTTGTGGGTACGCATTGAATTGCTGTGTCAGTCTTGGCACCGGGGAAACGCTCTCCGTGTGTAGAGAACGCCGGCCCCAATCAGCTCAGGGAGGGTTATTATTGGTTGGATTCTGTGTAAAATAAATGGCTGAGGTCCTGTCCTAGTGTACTGCGTCTTTATTATGAGGGTCATCCACATCACACTCAGAATCGGGACAATCGGCCAATCAGCGCCAGGGAACAGGCTTTAGAGGGCTAATTGCCAGCCAGTCCATGGTCCAAAGAGCCCACAATCCATGACCATATGTAGAGTCCATGGTCATCCATACAGTCCATGGTTATCCACAGACGTTACAGTGCAAGGCTGTCTGTAGAGCCCACAATCCATGGCTTTCCATTGTCTGGTTGGCCATGGACTGTAAAGTACACATTCATCCATAGAGTGTACAGTTCAAAGCCGTCTGTAGAGACCATAGTCTATGGCCATCTATACAATAATGGCCGTTCATATTCATAGTCTACGGCTATCCGTCCACAATCCAAGGCCATCCATAGAGTCCACAATCCATGACCATCCATAGAGTCCACAGTCCATGACCATATGTAGAGTACACAGTCCATGGTTATCCGTAGAGTCCGAGTCCATCTGTAGAGCCCACTATCCATGCTGTCCAAAGTCTACAGTCCATGGCTGTCCACAGTCCATTATCATCCATAGAGTTCAAAGTCCTAAGCCATCTGTAGAGCCATCCATGACCATATATAGAGTCCACAGTCCATTGCTGTCCATAGTCTACAGTCCATGGCCATCCATAGAACATGGTCATTCATAGAGTTCCCAGTCCAAAGCCATTTATAGAGACCACCACTGGTCCCGAATCTCCTCTAAAGGACAATGATGGAGGATGTAGACCCCGCCCCTAATCCTGCGCCTCTACTATAAGACAATGATGAGCTTCTCACAATGTACAGTGGAAGCTGCAGCAAATCAGACAAAGCCCCGCCTCATTTCCTGGCTGGAGGACGTCCCACATCCTCTAGCCCTTTCCTCACCAGCCTGACTGGCCCTGGCCCCGCCCCTTTTATTGGATTTGGATTCTTTCGCTCATGGATACCTTAGCAACACACGTAGGGGGTTACCGAGGTCAATCTGTATGCAAATCCATCCTATCTAGGAAATACCACTTGTCCAGACTGACACCCACCCATCAAGGCATTGTGATAATTGCATAACTCCTCCCAAAAGCCAGCCCACTGCTTGCATCAGGACTGAGAGCTCCTGGGGGAAGTACTGAGGCCCTGTGCTGGAATGTTTTCAGGAAGCTCCCCTGCCGGCCCCTCCCACCAGCTATGATCCACCTGCATTGCATAGAGAAGAACAGAGACCCATTGATGACATCACCGGGTATAAAATAAGGTATGGAATGACAATGGAAAGGTTTATGTAATGAGGGGGAGGGGAATATAGGCAGATGAAACTTCAGCTTGAATGTTGTTAAAGTTTAGAAGTTGGGGTCTGTGTAGAATCTCCATGCCATGGACGGTTCCCGACCTCCTGATAGGAATTATAATGGGCGGTCCCCTTATGTCTCTGATCTCTACCAACTCCACCCAGAATTATATGATGGGCGGTCCCCTTATGTCTCTGATCTCTACCAACTCCACCCAGAATTATATGATGGGCGGTCCCCTTATGTCTCTGATCTCTACCAAACTCCACCCAGAATTATATGATGGGCGATCCCCTTATGTCTCTGATCTCCACCAACTCCACCCAGAATTATATGATGGGCGGTCCCCTTATGTCTCTGATCTCTACCAACTCCACCCAGAATTATATGATGGGCGGTCCCCTTATGTCTCTGATCTCTACCAAACTCCACCCAGAATTATATGATGGGCGGTCCCCTTATGTCTCTGATCTCTACCAAACTCCACCCAGAATTATATGATGGGCGGTCCCCTTATGTCTCTGATCTCTACCAACTCCACCCAGAATTACGGGAGACCCCATCGCTGCCCATTACAATATCATTGTCCACCTCCGCCCGTATCTTCAGACCCCACCCACTACTACACAAGGAAGACTGCAGAAGATGACGGTCAGGGATGCCGATGTGCTGCCATGGTAACGTGTGAGAGCAGCTGGTTACCTAGCAACAGAACCTTGCAGATTAACCCCATAGAGTCAAACACTGAGAACCACCAAGAGACAAACAGTTATTGGATATTCCCAACCTTCCTACCCCATAGGAAATCCACAATCATTCTCAACTCTTGGGAACCCCAAAAACCATTGTCCGCTCCCAGGAACCCTCACAACCATCGTCACGTCTCAGGAACCCCTACAACCATTGTCAGCTCCTGGGAACCCCTGCAACCATTGTCAGCTCCCAAGAACCCCTGCAACCATTGTCAGCTCCTGGGAACCCCTACAACCATTGTCACTTCTCAGGAACCCCTACAACCATTGTCATGTTTCATGAACCCCTACAACCATTGTCAGTTCCCAGGAACCCCTGCAACCATTGTCAGTTCCCAGGAACCCCTACAACCATTGTCAGTTCCCAGGAACCCCTACAACCATTGTCACTTCTCAGGAACCCCTACAACCATTGTCATGTTTCATGAACCCCTACAACCATTGTCAGTTCCCAGGAACCCCTACAACCATTGTCAGTTCCCAGGAACCCCTACAACCATTGTCAGTTCCCAGGAACCCCTACAACCATTGTCAGTTCCCAGGAACCCCTACAACCATTGTCAGTTCCCAGGAACCCCTACAACCATTGTCAGGTTTTAGGACCCCCCACAACCATTCTCCGGTACTGGGAACCCAGCTACAACCAATCCATTAGGGAACATCTCTTGTACTGGTAATATAAGAAGACCATTGGGGTCATGGTGTTGGTTCTTCCAGTTGGTGTTGACCTCAGAACCATGAAGGCCTCACCATCAGATTGGAGGTCAACCATCTACAGGAAACCCCGGACACCTCTGGAGGGTAATGGCAGCTCTATACAATGTATCGTATTCTCTCTCATGGCTAATCAGTTATGCCGGATGGTGGCCTCTGATTGGATGAACCTTTCTCAGTCTTTGGAGCTCCGCCCCTTACTGGCAGCGGAGAGGAATGATGAGCGGAGAGCTTTGAGTATTAAACCATCCACTGTGATCTGTATATAGAGAGAGATGGCAGAACCCAGCATACAGGTGAGTGTCAGCTCCTGGGGTATCCCCCTCTGTATAGTGTGTGTAGAGTGTCAGCTCCTGGGGTATCCCCCTCTGTATAGTGTGTGTAGAGTGTCAGCTCCTGGGGTATCCCCTCTGTATAGTGTGTGTAGAGTGTCAGCTCCTGGGGTATCCCCCTCTGTATAGTGTGTGTAGAGTGTCAGCTCCTGGGGTATCCCCCTCTGTATAGTGTGTGTAGAGTGTCAGCTCCTGGGGTATCCCCCTCTGTATAGTGTGTGTAGAGAGAGTGTCAGCTCCTGGGGTATCCCCCTCTGTATAGTGTGTGTAGAGTGTCAGCTCCTGGGGTATCCCCTCTGTATAGTGTGTGTAGAGTGTCAGCTCCTGGGGTATCCCCCTCTGTATAGTGTGTGTAGAGTGTCAGCTCCTGGGGTATCTCCTCTGTATAGTGTGTGTAGAGTGTCAGCTCCTGGGGTATCCCCCTTTGTATAGTGTGTGTAGAGTGTCAGCTCCTGGGGTATCCCCCTCTGTATAGAGTGTGTAGAGTGTCAGCTCCTGGGGTATCCCCTCTGTATAGTGTGTGTAGAGTGTCAGCTCCTGGGGTATCCCCTCTGTATAGTGTGTGTAGAGTGTCAGCTCCTGGGGTATCCCCTCTGTATAGTGTGTGTAGAGTGTCAGCTCCTGGGGTATGCCCCTCTGTATAGTGTGTGTAGAGTGTCAGCTCCTGGGGTATCCCCCTCTGTATAGTGTGTGTAGAGTGTCAGCTCCTGGGGTATCCCCCTCTGTATAGTGTGTGTAGAGTGTCAGCTCCTGGACTATCTCCCTCTGTATAGTGTGTGTAGAGTGTCAGCTCCTAGGGTATCCCCTCTGTATAGTGTGTGTAGAGTGTCAGCTCCTGGGGTATCTCCTCTGTATAGTGTGTGTAGAGTGTCAGCTCCTGGGGTATCCCCCTCTGTATAGTGTGTGTAGAGTGTCAGCTCCTGGGGTATCTCCTCTGTATAGTGTGTGTAGAGTGTCAGCTCCTGGGGTATCCCCCTCTGTATAGTGTGTAGAGTGTCAGCTCCTGGGGTATCCCCCTCTGTATAGTGTGTGTAGAGTGTCAGCTCCTGGGGTATCCCCCTCTGTATAGTGTGTGTAGAGTGTCAGCTCCTGGGGTATCCCCCTCTGTATAGTGTGTGTAGAGTGTCAGCTCCTGGGGTATATCCTCTGTATAGTGTGTGTAGAGTGTCAGCTCCTGGGGTATCTCCTCTGTATAGTGTGTGTAGTGTCAGCTCCTGGGGTATCTCCTCTGTATAGTGTGTGTAGAGTGTCAGCTCCTGGGGTATCCCCCTCTGTATAGTGTGTGTAGAGTGTCAGCTCCTGGGGTATCCCCTCTGTATAGTGTGTGTAGAGTGTCAGCTCCTGGGGTATCTCCTCTGTATAGTGTGTGTAGAATGTCAGCTCCTGGGGTATCCCCTCTGTATAGTGTGTGTAGAGTGTCAGCTCCTGGGGTATCTCCTCTGTATAGTGTGTGTAGAGTGTCAGCTCCTGGGGTATCCCCTCTGTATAGTGTGTGTAGAGTGTCAGCTCCTGGGGTATCCCCTCTGTATAGTGTGTGTAGAGTGTCAGCTCCTGGGGTATCTCCTCTGTATAGTGTGTGTAGAGTGTCAGCTCCTGGGGTATCTCCCTCTGTATAGTGTGTGTAGAGTGTCAGCTCCTGGGGTATCTCCCTCTGTATAGTGTGTGTAGAGTGTCAGCTCCTGGGGTATCCCCTCTGTATAGTGTGTGTAGAGTGTCAGCTCCTGGGGTATCCCCCTCTGTATAGTGTGTGTAGAATGTCAGCTCCTGGGGTATCCCCTCTGTATAGTGTGTGTAGAGTGTCAGCTCCTGGGGTATCTCCCTCTGTATAGAGTGTGTAGATAGAGTGTCAGCTCCTGGGGTATCCCCCTCTGTATAGTGTGTGTAGAATGTCAGCTCCTGGGGTATCCCCCTCTGTATAGTGTGTGTAGAGTGTCAGCTCCTGGGGTATCTCCCTCTGTATAGAGTGTGTAGAGTGTCAGCTCCTGGGGTATCCCCTCTGTATAGTGTGTGTAGAGTGTCAGCTCCTGGGGTATCTCCTCTGTATAGTGTGTGTAGAATGTCAGCTCCTGGGGTATCCCCTCTGTATAGTGTGTGTAGAGTGTCAGCTCCTGGGGTATCTCCTCTGTATAGTGTGTGTAGAGTGTCAGCTCCTGGGGTATCTCCCTCTGTATAGAGTGTGTAGAATGTCAGCTCCTGGGGTATCCCCCTCTGTATAGTGTGTGTAGAATGTCAGCTCCTGGGGTATCCCCCTCTGTATAGTGTGTGTAGAGTGTCAGCTCCTGGGGTATCTCCTCTGTATAGTGTGTGTAGAGTGTCAGCTCCTGGGGTATCTCCTCTGTATAGTGTGTGTAGAGTGTCAGCTCCTGGGGTATCCCCTCTGTATAGTGTGTGTAGAGTGTCAGCTCCTGGGGTATCCCCTCTGTATAGTGTGTGTAGAGTGTCAGCTCCTGGGGTATCCCCTCTGTATAGTGTGTGTAGAGTGTCAGCTCCTGGGGAATCCCCTCTGTATAGTGTGTGTAGAGTGTCAGCTCCTGGGGTATCCCCTCTGTATAGTGTGTGTAGAGTGTCAGCTCCTGGGGTATCCCCTCTGTATAGTGTGTGTAGAGTGTCAGCTCCTAGGGTATCCCATCTGTATAGTGTGTGTAGAGTGTCAGCTCCTGGGGTATCTCCTCTGTATAGTGTGTGTAGAGTGTCAGCTCCTGGAGTATCCCCTCTGTATAGTGTGTGTAGAGTGTCAGCTCCTGGGGTATCTCCCTCTGTATAGTGTGTGTAGAGTGTCAGCTCCTGGGGTATCCCCTCTGTATAGTGTGTGTAGAGTGTCAGCTCCTGGGGTATCTCCTCTGTATAGTGTGTGTAGAGTGTCAGCTCCTGGGGTATCCCCCTCTGTATAGTGTGTGTAGAGTGTCAGCTCCTGGGGTATCCCCCTCTGTATAGTGTGTGTAGAGTGTCAGCTCCTGGGGTATCCCCCTCTGTATAGAGTGTGTAGAGTGTCAGCTCCTGGGGTATCCCCTCTGTATAGTGTGTGTAGAGTGTCAGCTCCTGGGGTATCCCCCTCTGTATAGTGTGTGTAGAGTGTCAGCTCCTGGACTATCTCCCTCTGTATAGTGTGTGTAGAGTGTCAGCTCCTAGGGTATCCCCTCTGTATAGTGTGTGTAGAGTGTCAGCTCCTGGGGTATCCCCTCTGTATAGTGTGTGTAGAGTGTCAGCTCCTGGGGTATCTCCTCTGTATAGTGTGTGTAGAGTGTCAGCTCCTGAGGTATCCTCCTCTGTATAGTGTGTGTAGAGTGTCAGCTCCTGGGGTATATCCTCTGTATAGTGTGTGTAGAGTGTCAGCTCCTGGGGTATCTCCTCTGTATAGTGTGTGTAGAGTGTCAGCTCCTGGGGTATCCCCCTCTGTATAGTGTGTGTAGAGTGTCAGCTCCTGGGGTATCCCCCTCTGTATAGTGTGTGTAGAGTGTCAGCTCCTGGGGTATCCCCCTCTGTATAGTGTGTGTAGAGTGTCAGCTCCTGGGGTATCCCCTCTGTATAGTGTGTGTAGAGTGTCAGCTCCTGGGGTATCCCCCTCTGTATAGTGTGTGTAGAGTGTCAGCTCCTGGGGTATCTCCCTCTGTATAGTGTGTGTAGAGTGTCAGCTCCTGGGGTATCCCCCTCTGTATAGTGTGTGTAGAGTGTCAGCTCCTGGGGTATCTCCCTCTGTATAGTGTGTGTAGAGTGTCAGCTCCTGGGGTATCCCCCTCTGTATAGTGTGTGTAGAGTGTCAGCTCCTGGGGTATCCCCTCTGTATAGTGTGTGTAGAGTGTCAGCTCCTGGGGTATCTCCTCTGTATAGTGTGTGTAGAGTGTCAGCTCCTGGGGTATCCCCTCTGTATAGTGTGTGTAGAGTGTCAGCTCCTGGGGTATCTCCCTCTGTATAGTGTGTGTAGAGTGTCAGCTCCTGGGGTATCCCCCTCTGTATAGTGTGTGTAGAGTGTCAGCTCCTGGGGTATCCCCTCTGTATAGTGTGTGTAGAGTGTCAGCTCCTGGGGTATCTCCTCTGTATAGTGTGTGTAGAGTGTCAGCTCCTGGGGTATCTCCCTCTGTATAGTGTGTGTAGAGTGTCAGCTCCTGGGGTATCTCCTCTGTATAGAGTGTGTAGAGTGTCAGCTCCTGAGGTATCTCCTCTGTATAGTGTGTGTAGAGTGTCAGCTCCTGGGGTATCCCCCTCTGTATAGTGTGTGTAGAGTGTCAGCTCCTGAGGTATCTCCTCTGTATAGTGTGTGTAGAGTGTCAGCTCCTGGGGTATCCCCCTCTGTATAGTGTGTGTAGAGAGTCAGCTCCTGGGGTATCTCCCTCTGTATAGTGTGTGTAGAGTGTCAGCTCCTGGGGTATCTCCCTCTGTATAGTGTGTGTAGAGTGTCAGCTCCTGGGGTATCCCCTCTGTATAGTGTGTGTAGAGAGTCAGCTCCTGGGGTATCTCCCTCTGTATAGTGTGTGTAGAGTGTCAGCTCCTGGGGTATCTCCCTCTGTATAGTGTGTGTAGAGTGTCAGCTCCTGGGGTATCCCCTCTGTATAGTGTGTGTAGAGCCTAGTCCTGTCTGTGAATGTCAGAGTTTTACAATGCCTCATGGGACGGAGGACCGTAGTTTGAGGATCCCGGCTCTAAGGTGTGTCACTCCTCTATCAGAGTCAACAGAGCTGACACTCTACACACACATTACCAAGGGGATACCCCAGGAGCTGACACTTTACACACACTATACAGAGGGGGATACCCCAGGAGCTGACACTCTACACACACATTACCAAGGGGATACCCCAGGAGCTGACACTCTACACACACTATACAGAGGGGGATACCCTAGGAGCTGACACTCTACACACACTATACAGAGGGGATACCCCAGGAGCTGACACTCCAGCTGACACTCCAGGGGGACACAATGTCACCTTCTCGGGGGGGGGGGGGGGACACTACCACCTCCTCCAGGGGACACAATACCACTGTAACGGAACCGCGACCCACACTGTGCTTGTGGACTTCTGTCAGTATACGGCTTCCTCCCAGTCTTGAACATAGATATCAAATCCTAGCCGCCCCCATACAAAGTTAGCCAACAACTTAGCTTGTACCAGTTAAGGAACCTTCTACTTTATTGAACAGTCACACAGAATTTATATACAGCATGGACCTCCCCCTCCTGATCAGATTACCACACACAGGTCAGGGGTTGCCTGATTACATTATCATATGCAGATGAAATTGTATACAGAAATGGAATTAACCTGAACTAATTATCTAGCCATCTGGATAGAAACAATAGGTGAGTTCATTAACATTTAACAATGGGACAGAAAGGCTGAACAGAATCCACATCACACCTCAATACACAGACAATAGGAAGAGACCACCAGTGACAGACTGTCCGTCTCTGACATTGAAGAACATGGAACAGAGGCCAATGTGATTGGCTCTTTCATGTTCATAATCAATCAGGCCAGGAGAAGTCCTCATATATTTCTGGAGATACATGGCTGACAAATATTACTGTCCCATTTGAAGTAATCCAAACCATATTCTCAGTGATGTTAGGCCCTGATGCCGGCTGTTCCGTAGGAAAGTAAACTGTAAAGTCAGTGGCCTTGCACACATCTTCCTGAGTCATCAATTGTTGCAGGCAGAGGTCAGCAGCGCTAGGCCTGGACGCCCCGCTCTTCTGCTGTAAGCTCACTGGGATGTTCCTCCTCAGCAGAAAAGTCTATTAAATCCCCAGTCTCTGGAATTGCTGAAAGTCCAGGGCATGGGCTGGTGGCACTTGGGCCCAGTGCCAATACTATGATTTATCATCTATATCAGGAATGTCCAACCTATGGCCTGGGGGCCGCATGTGGCCCGGAACCGCAGGCAATGCGGCCCACTGCCCCCTGACAATTTTTTTTTATTTTTTTGCTGGGGAGGAAGGAAGTCGAGTCGGGGGCACAGCCACAGCGGCTTCCAACTAACTGTAGGCAGAGGCTGCCTCGGAGGGGATCATCCACTAGTTGTGTTAAATTAGTGCTGGTGGGGGCGCAGCAGCGCGGGAAGGGCATGGCGGCGTTTTATTACTTACAGTGGGTACGAAAAGTATTCAGACCCCCTTAAATGTTTCACTCTTTGTTATATTGCAGCCATTCTTCTTCCTCATGAATGTACACATAGCACCCCATACTGACAGAAAAACACAGAATTGTTGACATTGTTGCAGATTTATTAAAAAAGAAAAACTGAAATATCACATGGTCCTAAGTATTCAGACCCTTTGCTGTGACACTCATATATTTAACTCAGGTGCTTTCCATTTCTTCTGATCATCCTTGAGATGGTTCTACACCTTCATTTGAGTCCAGCTGTGTTTGATTATACTGATTGGACTTGATTAGGAAAGCCACACACCTGTCTATATAAGACCTTCCAGATCACAATGCATGTCAGAGCAAATGAGAATCATGAGGTCAAAGGAACTGCCTGAAGAGCTCAGAGACAGAATTGTGGCAAGGCACAGATCTGGCCAAGGTTACAAAAAGATTTCTGCTGCACTTAAGGGTCCTAAGAGCACAGTGGCCTCCATAATCCTCAAATGGAAGACGTTTGGGACGACCAGAACCCTTCCTAGAGCTGGCCGTCCGGCCAATTTGAGCTATCGGGGGACAAGAGCCTTGGTGAGAGAGGTAAAGAAGAACCCAAAGATCACTGTGGCTGAGCTCCAGAGATGCAGTCAGGAGATGGGAGAAAGTTGTAGAAAGTCAACCATCACTGCAGCCCTCCACCAGTCGGGGCTTTATGGCAGAGTGGCCCGACGGAAGCCTCTCCTCAGTGTAAGACACATGAAAGCCCGCATGGAGTTTGCTAAAAAAACACCTGAAGGACTCCCAAGATGGTGAGAAATAAGATTCTCTGGTCTGATGAGACCAAAATAGAACTTTTTGGCCTTAATTCTAAGCGGTATGTGTGGAGAAAACCAGGCACTGCTCATCACCTGTCCAATACAGTCCCAACAGTGAAGCATGGTGGTGGCAGCATCATGCTGTGGGGGTGTTTTTTAGCTGCAGAGACAGGACTACTGGTTGCAATCGAGGGAAAGATGAATGCGGCCAAGTACAGGGATATCCTGGACAAAAACCTTCTCCAGAGTGCTCTGGACCTCAGACTGGGCCGAAGGTTTACCTTCCAACAAGACAATGACCCTAAGCACACAGCTAAAATAACGAAGGAGTGGCTTCACAACAACTCCGTGACTGTTCTTGAATGGCCCAGCCAGAGCCCTGACTTAAACCCAATTGAGCATCTCTGGAGAGACCTAAAAATGGCTGTCCACCAACGTTTACCATCCAACCTGACAGAACTGGAGAGGATCTGCAAGGAGGAATGGCAGAGGATCCCCAAATCCAGGTGTGAAAGACTTGTTGCATCTTTCCCAAAAAGACTCCTGGCTGTATTAGATCAAAAGGGGGCTTCTACTAAATACTGAGCAAAGGGTCTGAATACTTAGGACTGTGACAGAACCCACTGTCACTGTGTGTTTTGGAGGGGACTGTGCGCAAGCCTCCTACCGACAGACTATGGGCCAGAAGCTACTGGAGTTTGGCACTGCAGCCTTTTGACTTTACCATCCACTACTGCCCTGGGAAGCAAAATGGCAACGCCGACGAATTATCCAGGCAAACAGACATTGACTCTTTGGGATTTGTTACCCGACTAATTCAGGCACAGACCAGTTGGAGGTCTAGTACCTGGATTAGTCTACCTTTGGGGGGAAGAGATGTGACGGTACTAGCCGTCACTATGGGTGACGGATCACCCTGTCCCTGGATTGTAAACCCCTTTGTGTCATTTTCTTATGAGTTTGGGACATTGCATTTTATTTTCCCTTTATTCATCCTCTGAACAACTGACTCATGGCATTGAGTTAATGTAATGTAATGTTACAACCCATCCCCCCCCCCCCCCTCCTGTTTCTGTGTCTAAGTGTGTGGATTCATGGCAGACAATGGTCTGAGTTGGAGACATCTCTCCGCAGGGGGTGTGTATTAAGACTGCATGTTTCAAATGTACAAATGTTCAGTTCTCATTGGTTGGTTCCCTTCCCCCCCCTTCTGTGGAAAGGCTAAGGGGAGTTTCCCTAACTGTATGTAAAACTGTTGTCTTGGAATGTAATAAACAGTTTAAGCTCTGGATGGTTAACCCTCAACACCTGTGTGGATTTTCTCGTGATTGAGGGGTTACGGGCTGGGTATGGCTTCTCCGCAGGCTGTGGGTGCGTTTGGAAGACAGGAGACCGAGGTCCGACGGATGTGCCCAGCTGGGGTACAAAGATCCGTTACAAGGACCATGTGATATTTCAGTTTTTCTTTTTTAATAAATCTGCAACAATGTCAACAATTCTGTGTTTTTCTGTCAGTATGGGGTGCTATGTGTACATTCATGAGGAAGAAGAATGAACCTAAATGATTTTAGCAAATGGCTGCAATATAACAAAGAGTGAAAAATTTAAGGGGGTCTGAATACTTTCCGTACCCACTGTATATACCTTAACTATAGTATATATTTTATATGCGGCCTGAGAAAATTTCTCTACACTCAATGTGGCCCAAAGAAGCAAAAAGTTTGGACACCCATGATCTATATCATACTCTGATGAAAAGTCCATTAAATCTGTGATCCGTTGTTGGGGAATGAAGATGTCTTCCTTTTCTCACATAGCTATAAACTGCAGCTGGGAAGATGAGCTGGCTGCTTTATCTCCCGTACCTTTATCCAGTGACTGGACAGACGCTTTCCTCCATCCAAGCTCATCCTGTGCAGAAACAGGTTCATCCAGGTGAGTCAGCACTGCATCCGCCATAAGACCTCCGCATCCAAAACCGTGGGTGAGCAAAGCCACTATTACTGTGCCACATTGTCCATTCTTCAGTCAGGATTTCTGGATTGTCAGCTGGTACTTCTGGATATTCCCAGGCAAGGGGAGCCCAGGCCTGGCGCTGAGCAGAGTCTAGCAGCCGTCTGTAGGCAATCTCCAGCTCCCATTCCTGATTGGCCAGAAACTCCAAATCTTCCAGTATCCAGAGCGCTTCTGAGATGTTCAGGATCTCTTCTCTGTAATCCTCAATTTCCTCTAACCGTCACTCCAAATCGATCCCAAAGTCGGGGTTCTTGGACAGCCTCTCTAATAACAGCACCGGGCCACCATAGCAAAAGCCTTACATTGGGCTGTCGTCCGCTGTCCATGGGCACACTTAGGTCACATACCAGCGGAGGGCTCTGTAGCTCTCATCCAACAGCATCTCCACCTGGACCAGCCTGCTTAACTCTGCTTTCCATTCCTTGTGCGGTTGTCTCCCCAAAAATAAAAATTCGCACTTCGTACTGCGACCAGTACCTTTCCTGGATGGAGGGGAGGATTTTTCCCTGGTGTCGCTGCTCACGGGTTAGCGCTTCCTCCCAGAGTTCCCAGCAGATTACATCATACCATCCCAGCAGGACCTTCTCTGACACCGGTCCCCTGTGCTGAGGACCTTCTCTGACACCGGTCCCCTGTGCTGAGGACCTTCTCTGACACCGGTCCCCTGTGCTGTATCCGCATCTCTCGCAACCTCCTTCCGAATTCCTCTTCCATGGCGGCTGGTATCTTTACCTCTCCTCTTCTGCTATCTGGACCTTGGATCCCAGTGGAGGTTTGGATGTCCCAGACTGCAGAAAGCATCCCACCTCTTGCCACCAATGTAACGGAACCGCGACCAACACTGAGTTTGTGGACTTCTGTCAGTATACGGCTTCCTCCCAGTCTTGAACATAGATATCAAATCCTAGCCGCCCCCATACAAAGCTAGCCGAAAACTTAGCTTCTTCTGGAACCTTCTCCTTTATTGAACATTCTCACACTTATTATACAGCATGGACACCCCCCTCCTGATCAGATTACCCCACAAAAGTCAGGGGTTGCCTGATTACATTATCATATGCAGATGAAATTGTATACAGAAAGAGAATTAACCTGAACTAATTATCTAGCCATCTGGATAGAAACAATATGTGAGTTAATTAAAGCGGAGTTCCACCCAAAAGTGGAACTTCCGTTTTAAGTAGACCTAACCCCCTGACATGCCACAATTGGCATGTCATTTTTTTGGGGGGGGGAGCAGGTATCTAGTTTTGACATGTACCCGCTCCCACTTCCGCTCGGAGCGCCGCGGCACCCTGAGCAGAAGTTCTTCTCTCCCCTTCCCTCCCTGCAATCTTCTGGGACATGTCAGAGGTCCCAGAAGATTGCTGGCCAATCAAGATGCGCAGCGCAACTCGCGCATGTGCAGTGCGTACCCGGCTGTGAAGCCACAAACTGTCACAGCCGGGTGCCCACACCAGTGATGCCAGCGCCGCAGAGACCAAAAGGAGAGGATCGAGGCTTCGGGCGGCCGCATCGCTGGACCGGGGGACAGGTGAGTGTGTGTTTATTAACCACTTGCCGACCACCGCCCGACTATATACGGCGGCGGTCAGCCCCTCACAGGCAAAGTGACCAGTACATCACTAGCCTGTGAGCCAATAGGGGGCGAGCGAGCGCCGCCGGAGGCGCATTTCCATCCCCGCTCGTTCCCTAGGCAGCCCGCGCGTATGACTGGCGGACCCCGATGTCCGCCGGTCACTCGCGATCGTCGGGTGGAGAGGGAGAAAGGCAGGCGGC
The DNA here is from genome assembly GCF_965119305.1 of Pelophylax lessonae. Classification (NCBI taxonomy): domain Eukaryota; kingdom Metazoa; phylum Chordata; class Amphibia; order Anura; family Ranidae; genus Pelophylax; species Pelophylax lessonae. The sequence goes on along the minus strand of NC_138772.1, from coordinate 562,289,985 downwards.
TAATGTAAACAAAGCAGTCTGTCACTCTCCCCTGTGTAAAAGCACAGATCATACGGCCCTGCTATGTAGGATCGTATGTCTCTGTGGTTACACACACAGACACATCCAATCACAGTTAGAAGCACGCCCCTAGGGACACACTTAACCCCTCCCTCTCCAAAAAAGTTAACCCCTTCCCTCCAAGTGTCATTTTTACAGTAACAGTGCATATGTATAGAACTGATTACTGTAGTAATGTCACTGGTACCCCCAAAAGTGTCAAAAATGTCAGTTAGGGGTCCGATCTGTCCGCCGCAATGTCGCAGTCCCGCAAAAAAAATCGCAGATCGCCGCCATTACTCGTTAAAAAAAAAACAATAAAAATGACAAAAATCTTTCCCGTAGTTAGTAAACACAATAACTTTTGCGCAAACAAAACAAAATACGCTTTTTGTGATTTTTTTTTACCAAACATATGTAGCAGAAAACAAATTGGCCTAAAATGTTAAAAAATTTTGATTTTTACATTTTTTTGGGGGGGGGGGGGAATTTCATATAACAAATGTGAAAAATATTGTTATTTTTGCAAAATTGTTGCTCTTTTTTTGTTTATAGCGCAAAAACTAAAAATTGCACAGGAGATCAAATACCAGCAAAAGAAATCTCTGTTTGTGGGAAAAAAAGGACATCAATTTAATTTAGGTACAGCGTTGCACGACTGCGCACTTGTCCGTTAAAGTCACGCAGTGCCGAATCGCAAAATAGGCCTTGGTCAGGAAGGGGGTAAAATCTTCCGGGGCTTAAGTGGTTAAAAGTCAGCAGCTTCACTTTTTGTAGCTGCTGACTTTTAATATACACAGAAAAGGCTGGAACTCTGCTTTAACAATTAACAATGGGACAGACAGGCTTAACAGAATCCACATCACACCTCAATACACAGACAATAGGAAGAGACCACCAGTGACAGACTGTCCGTCTCTGACATTGAAGTACAATACACATTATCAGAAGTGTAAACACAGAACCCATTGTAGATAACAGGTGAGTAAATCAGCATATTCAATGTTTTGTGGAAGACAGGTGGGTGAGGGGATGATATTAGCATCTGCTATGAGTCTGACTGTGTGAAGAAGTCTTCACCTATCTCTTGAGAGATATTGTGGACAAATATTGCTGTCCCATTTGAGGTAATCCAAACCATATTCTGTGTCCATTAAGTATGTGTCTTTTACTCCCAGTGACAGTGAGTACCATCACAACCACCTTCTCCAGGGGGGACACCATCACCTTCTCTGGGGGGGGGGGGCACAGTACCACCTCTTCTTGGGGGATACACTATCACCTTCTCTGGAGGGGGTACTATTACTTTCTCTGGGGGGGGGCACAGTACCACCTCCTCCAGTGGACACAATACCACCTCTTCCAGGGGACACAGTACCACCTCCTCTGGGGGGCACAGTACCACCTCTGGGGGGGACACAAAATCACCTCCTCTGGAGGGGGGCACAGTATCACCTCTGGGGGGGACACACTATCACCTTCTCTGGAGGTGGGCACAGTACCACCTCCTCTGGGGGGGACACTATCACCTTCTCTGGTGGGGAGGGGGAGCACATTACCACCTCTGGGGGGACACAGTATCACCTCCTCTGTAGGGGGGCACAGTACCACCTCTGGGGGGACACAATATCACCTCCTCTGGAGGGGGGGCACAGTACCACCTCCTCTGGGGGGTGGGGACACTATTACCTTCTCTGGGGGGAGGGGGAGCACAGTACCACCTCCTCCAGGGGACACAGTACCACCTCCTCTGGGGGGCACAGTACCACCTCTGGGGGGACACAAAATCACCTCCTCTTGAGGGGGGCACAGTATCACCTTTGGGGGGGACACAAAATCACCTCCTCTGGAGGGGGGAACAGTACCACCTCTTCTTGGGGGATACACTATCACCTTCTCTGGAGGGGGTACTATTACTTTCTCTGGGGGGGGGGGCACAGTACCACCTCCTCCAGTGGACACAATACCACCTCTTCCAGGGGACACAGTACCACCTCCTCTGGGGGGCACAGTACCACCTCTGGGGGGGACACAAAATCACCTCCTCTGGAGGGGGGCACAGTATCACCTCTGGGGGGGACACACTATCACCTTCTCTGGAGGTGGGCACAGTACCACCTCCTCTGGGGGGGACACTATCACCTTCTCTGGTGGGGAGGGGGAGCACATTACCACCTCTGGGGGGACACAGTATCACCTCCTCTGTAGGGGGGCACAGTACCACCTCTGGGGGGACACAATATCACCTCCTCTGGAGGGGGGGCACAGTACCACCTCCTCTGGGGGGTGGGGACACTATTACCTTCTCTGGGGGGAGGGGGAGCACAGTACCACCTCCTCCAGGGGACACAGTACCACCTCCTCTGGGGGGCACAGTACCACCTCTGGGGGGACACAAAATCACCTCCTCTTGAGGGGGGCACAGTATCACCTTTGGGGGGGACACAAAATCACCTCCTCTGGAGGGGGGCACAGTATCCCCCCCAGAGGTGACACACTATCACCTTCTCTGGAGGTGGGCACAGTACCACCTCCTCTGGGGGGGACACTATCACCTTCTCTGGTGGGGAGGGGGAGCACAGTACCACCTCTGGGGGGACACAAAATCACCTCCTCTTGAGGGGGGCACAGTATCACCTTTGGGGGGGACACAAAATCACCTCCTCTGGAGGGGGGCACAGTATCACCTCTGGGGGGGACACACTATCACCTTCTCTGGAGGTGGGCACAGTACCACCTCCTCTGGGGGGGACACTATCACCTTCTCTGGTGGGGAGGGGGAGCACAGTACCACCTCTGGGGGGACACAGTATCACCTCCTCTGTAGGGGGGCACAGTACCACCTCTGGCGGGACACAATATCACATCCAATGAAGGGGGGGCACAGTACCACCTCTGGGGGGACACAATATCAACTCCTCTGGAGGGGGGGCACAGTACCACCTCCTCTGGGGGGTGGGGACACTATTACCTTCTCTGGGGGGAGGGGGAGCACAGTACCACCTCCTCCAGGGGACACAGTACCACCTCTTCTGGGGGGTGGGGACACTATTACCTTCTCTGGGGGGAGGGGGAGCACAGTACCACCTCCTCCAGGGGACACAGTACCACCTCCTCTGGTTGGGACAGTACCACCTCTTCTGGGGGGTGGGGACACTATTACCTTCTCTGGGGGGAGGGGGAGCACAGTACCACCTCCTCCAGGGGACACAGTACCACCTCCTCTGGGGGGGGCAGTAACTCTTCCTCGGGGGGGGGGGGGCTCAGTACTACCAGACACAACACCCCTGCCTCCACCTTGGTCAGGCCTATGTAATGTATGGAGTGTCGGGGTCAGGAGTAAGTAACACACAAAACAAGAGTGCCACAGTCAGCATAAACCCTGTTTTTACATCGGAGTCCCTCCTTATATCAAAGTCCCCTGTATTTCCCTTTACAACAGGGTTCTGAGAGTCCCTCCTCACTTTAGAGTCCACAGAGTTCCCCCTTACATTAGGCTCCACAGAGTTCCCCTTTACATAAGAGTCCACAGAGGTTTTCCTTACATCAAAGTTCTCCTTTACATCAGAGTCCACAGAGTTCCCCCATACAGAGTCCTTAGAGTTATCCTTTACATCAGAGTCCTCGGAGTTCTTCCTTACTTCAGAGTCCACAGAGTTTTTCTTTACTTCAGAGTCCACAGAGTTCTTCTTTACTTCAGAGTCTACAGTGTCCTCCTTTACATCAGTATTCTTCTTTACATCAGAGTCCACAGAGTTCCGCTTTACATCAGAGTCCACAATGTCCTCCTTTATATCAGACTCCACATAGTTCTCTGTTACATCAGAGTCCACAGAGCTCCCCTTTACATCAGAGTCCTCAGAGTTCCCCTTACATCAGAGTTCCCCTTACATCAGAGTCCACAATGTCCTCCTTTATATCAGACTGCACAGAGTTGCCCCATTACATCAGAGTCCTCAGAGTTCCCCCTTCCATCAGCGTTCCCCTTACATTAGAGTCCACAGAGTTCCCCTTACATCAGAGTCCACAGAGTTCCCCTTTAAATCAGACTCCACAGAGTTGCCCCTTACATCAGACTCCACAGAGTTTCCCCTTACATCAGAGTCCTCAGAGTTTCTCCTTACATCAGAGTCCTCAGAGTTTCTCCTTACATCAGAGTCCTCAGAGTTTCTCCTTACATCAGAGTCCTCAGAGTTGCCCCTTACATCAGAGTCCTCAAAGTTGCCCCTTACATCAGGGTCCTCAGATTTGCCCCTTACATCAGAGTCCTCAGAGTTCCCCCTTACATCAGAGTCCTCAGAGTTCCCCCTTACATCAGAGTCCTCAGACTTTCCCTTTACATTGTTCTGTAACACTTTCGCTGTGAGGGGAATCCTGCAGGCTCTGATGTAAAGGGTAACTCTGAGGACATAGATTTAAGGGGGGAGACTGGAAACTCTGGTGAACTCTGATGTGGGGAGGGAACTCTGGCGACCACAGATTACCTTCCGCAGAGTGAATACACAAAGGTAAGGAGGGGGGTTACTGCTATAAGGGCAAACCTTTTTATCAGTGTCCCCCCCTTACCTAGGTCTATTCACTGCCCCTTACTTCAGTGACCCCCCCCCACAGACTCTGTGTGGCCTGGCTGGAGCTGTCACACTGAGTGTAATTGCATGGGGGGGGGGAAGGGAGGACACTGAGGGCAGGCTCAGTCAGCCTTGCTTTGATCCTCTTCTCTGCCCGGCCCCCCTCCTTGCATTCTCAGACTCTTACAATTTTTAGAACTGGCGCCAAGCACCATGACGTCACTGTATGCCTGCCCCATGCCCGAACCCAAGCGCCATGACATCACTGTGCGCCTGCCCCACGTCCGAGCCCAAGCACCATGAAGTCATTTTGAGCCTGCCCCACGCCCGACCCCAAGTGACGTGACGTCACTGTGCGCCTGCCCCACGTCCGAGCCCAAGCACCATGACGTCACTGTGCACCTGCCCCAAGCCCAAGCGCCATGATGTCACTGTGTACCTGCCCCACGTCCGAGCCCAGGTGCCATGACGTCACTGTGCGCTTGCCCCACGCCCAAGTGGCATGACGTCACTGTGCGCCTGCCCCACGCCCGACCCCAAGCAACATGACGTCACTGTGCGCCTGCCCCACGCCCGACCCCAAGCTCCATGACGTAACTGTGCGACTGCCCCACTCCCGAGCCCAAATTCCATGATGTCACTGTGCGCCTGCCCCATGTCCGAGCCCAAGTGCCATGACATCATTGTGCGCTTGCCCCATGCCCGAATCTAAGCGCCATGACATTACTGTGCGCCTGCCCCACGCCCAAGTGCCATGACGTCACTGTGCGCCTGCCCCATGCCCAACCCCAAGCGCCATGATATCACTGTGTGCCTGCCCCATGTGCCATGACAACACTGTGCGACTGCCCCACGCCTGTGCCAAGCTCCACAATGTCACTGTGCGCCCTCCCCACGCCTGAGCCCAAGTGCCATGACGCCACTGTGTGCCTGCCCCATGCCCGAGCCCCAGGTACCATTCTGCCAGCTTTGCATGCACAGTAATTTTCAAAGGCGACTCCAGCCATCATTTTTACGGGCACTCTGCGCCCGTTCCTGGACATTTACAGACAGCTAAAAATTATTATTACAAACTGCCGGCCTAAAAAAAAAAAACCACCAAATTGTCTGTCTAAAGACGAAGGGCTTAGTTGCCAATTGTTTGCAAATCTATGTGAAAGCCACAGCGCCCCGCCAAGGCTCCTCTGTGTACTGCACTCCTATCTCTATATATGAGAGTCTCTAGGTTGGAACACATATTGCAGTGGATAATCTGAGGGTAGGTATGCCAGGAGGGAGCACACTCCTCTTTAAGGGCGCCGGAACACATTGGACGCCCAGCAAGAGCACAACAGCAGCTGAAAGCATCCAAGTGGGGACCCCCCAAGCTAAACGTTTACAGTGAGGTGCACATGGAAGGGTTTAGCACATTCATGTTCCCAGCCAGCCTGCAACAAAACCCAATAAGCCCTAACAGTTCATGTCAAAGACATTGTGCTCTTGCTGGGTTCCAATGTGTCCCTGCGCCTTTAAGGAGGGGTTGGGTTCCCTCCAGGCATACAGCACCTTGTAAAAGTATTCACACCCCTTGAAATTTCCCTCATTTTCTTGGGATTTTATGTGATAGACCGACACAAAGTGGCCATAATTGTGAAGTGGAAGGAAAATGATAAATGATACAAATAGATCTGTGAAAAGTGTGGCTGCATTTGTATTCACCCCCCGGTGTCAATACTTTGTAGAAGCGCCTTTCCCTGCAATTACAGCTGGGAGTCTTTTTGGGGATGTCTCTACCAGCTTTGTACATCTAGAGAGGACATTTCTGCCCATTCTTCTCTGCAGAATATCTCATCTCTGTCAGATTGGATGGAGAGCGTCTGTGAACAGCAATTTTCAAGCCTTGCCACAGATTCTCAATGTGATTTAGGTCTGGACTGTGACTGGGCCATTCTAACACATGAATATGCTTTGATGTAAACCAGTGGTCTCCAAACAGTGGCTCGGGGGTGGATGTGGCCTTTTGCTTGCCTTTATCTGGCCCTTGGGGTACTATTCCCCCCACTGACACCATCATTGGGGCAATATTCTTCTAATTGATATCAACAATGGGGCACTATTCCTCTTATTACAACCAATGATGGGGCATTTTCTACTCCCCCTGGCCACAGTCCGGCCCCTCTAAAGCATGAAGGACAGTAAACTAACCCTTTACTTAAGTTTGAAGACCCCTGATGTAAACCATTCCATTGTAGCTCTGGCTGGATGTTTTCGGGTCGTTGTCCTGCTGGAAGGTGAACCTCCGCCCCAATCTCAAGTCTTTTCTTCTAAGATTGTCCTGTATTTGGCTCCATCCATCTTCCCATCAACTCTGACCAGCTTCCCTGTCCCTGTGAAGAAAAGCATCTATCACGTACCTGGTGGAGATCGAGCTGTAGAGGGGGCTTCTCTTGCACCTCCTGTCCAACACCCCTGGTAGGGATGACAGGTGGTGTGCGTCACAGAGTGGCACGAGGGCCGGTATAGCAGGTGGCAACAGCTGAGGCTTGACTGCCGATGGCCGTGGATCACCTGACAGGCACCTGGAACTGGGACTCTGTGTTGCTGGATGAGAAGGCAGGAGCATAGCCGGAAAACACAAGCCAAGGGGTCGTCAGCAGCCGAGCAGTGCGGGTACAGGAACGTGAGACAAGAGCGGTGTCAGGATACAAGCAAGAGTTGGTACACAGTCGGCCAGCGAGGTGCAAGGGCATGAGACAGGAGCAGGATCCAAACACTGGCCAGGGTCACAGGTAGGCCGACAGGAATCCAGAGGAGAGTCAAGGTCAAGCCGAGTCAAACACCAGCAGGCAGGAAGCAGGTCAGGGCACAGGTGAACAGGAACAAGCTGAAAGACCACTCAGCAATGTGATCCTGTCATTGCTCAGCCTAAATAGGCTGTTTAGAGCTAGTGCATGCGCATGCACACGTTTGGGCATATGTACCTTTCTTCTTGTGCACACGCTAATGTGCCAGCGCGCCAATGCCTTTTTGGGTCCAGCTGAACTTCTCTTACAGCATCCCTACAACATGATTCTGCCACCACCATGTTTCACAGTGGGGATGGTGTGTTCAGGGTGATGTGCAGTGTTAGTTTTCCCCCACACATAGCGTTTTGGTTGAATTTTGGTCTCATCTGAGCAGGGCTCCTCCCCCCACATGTTTTCTGTGTCCCCCACATGGTTTCTCCCAAACTGCAAACAGGACTTCTTATGGCGTTCTTCCACCAATGGCTTTCTTCTTCTCACTCTTCCATAAAGGGCAGATTTGTGGAGCGCACGACTAATAGTTGTCCTGTGGACAGATTCTCCCACCTGAGCTGTGGATCTCTGCAGCTCCTCCAGAGTTCCCATGGGCCTCTTGGCTGCTTCTCTGATGAATGCTCTCCTGGGTCAGTTTAGGTGGACGGCCATGTCTTGGTAGAGGCTCGGCCGGTCAGTTTAGGTGGACGGCCATGTCTTGGTAGGGGCCCGGCCGGTTAGTTTAGGTGGACGGCCATGTCTTGGTAGGGGCCTGGCCGGTCAGTTTAGGTGGACGGCCATGTCTTGGTAGGGGCCCGGCCGGTCAGTTTTGGTGGACGGCCATGTCTTGGTAGGGGCCCGGCCGGTCAGTTTAGGTAGACGGCCCTGTCTTGGTAGGGGCCCGGCCAGTCAGTTTAGGTGGACAGCCATGTCTTGGTAGGGGCCGGCCGATCAGTTTAGGTGGACGGCCATGTCTTGGTAGGGGCCCGGCCGGTCAGTTTAGGTGGACGGCCATGTCTTGGTAGGGGCCCGGCCAGTCAGTTTAGGTGGACAGCCATGTCTTGGTAGGGGCCGGCCGATCAGTTTAGGTGGACGGACATGTCTTGGTAGGGGCCGGCCGGTCAGTTTAGGTGGACGGCCATGTCTTGGTAGGGGCCCGGCCGGTCAGTTTAGGTGGACGGCCATGTCTTGGTAGGCGCCCGGCCGGTCAGTTTAGGTGGACGGCCATGTCTTGGTAGGGTTGCAGTTGTGCCATACTCTTTCCATTTTCCCATGATGGATTGATCAGCGCTCCGTGAGATGGTCAAAGCTTGGGAGATTTTTTTATAACCTAACCCTGCTTTACACTTCTCCACAACTTTATCCCTGACCTGTCTGGTGGGCAGAGCTGCTGTTAGAAATTACGGGGCACCGTAAACTCTACCTCACAGGCCCCCCCCCAAAAAAAATATTGAATGATACTTCGATTACAAATACACTAGAATCATTATTAGTGAACACGAACACACGATAAATCCTACGAAAAATGTATTGAGAAATAAATGAACCTGTGTGTGTGAATGAGGTATTGGGGTTCTGTGGCTTGAAGCTGTGTGTGTGAATGAGGTATTGGGGTTCTGTGGCCTGAAGCTCTGAGTGTGAATGAGGTATTGGGGTTCTGTGGTTTAAAGCTGTGTGTGTGAATGAGGTATTGGGGTTCTGTGGCTTGAAGCTCTGTGTGTGAATGAGGTATTGGGGTTCTGTGGCCTGAAGCTGTGTGTGTGAATGAGGTATTGGCTTTCTGTGGCTTGAAGCTCTGTGTGTGAATGAGGTATTGGGGTTCTGTGGCTTGAAGCTGTGTGTGTGAATGAGGTATTGGGGTTCTGTGGCTTGAAGCTCTGTGTGTGAATGAGGTATTGGGTTTCTGTGGCTTGAAGCTGTGTGTGTGAATGAGGTATTGGGGTTCTGTGGCCTGAAGCTGTGTGTGTGAATGAGGTATTGGGGTTCTGTGGCCTGAAGCTGTGTGTGTGAATGAGGTATTGGGGTTTTGTGGCTTGAAGCTGTGTGTGTGAATGAGGTATTGGGGTTCTGTGGCTTGAAGCTTTGTGTGTGTGAATGAGGTATTGGCTTTCTGTGGCTTGAAGCTGTGTGTGTGAATGAGGTATTGGGGTTCTGGGGCTTGAAGCTGTGTGTGTGAATGAGGTATTGGGGTTCTGTGGCTTGAAGCTTTGTGTGTGTGAATGAGGTATTGGCTTTCTGGGGCTTGAAGCTGTGTGTGTGAATGAGGTATTGGGGTTCTGTGGCTTGAAGCTCTGTGTGTGAATGAGGTATTGGGGTTCTGTGGCCTGAAGCTCTGAGTGTGAATGAGGTATTGGGGTTCTGTGGTTTAAAGCTGTGTGTGTGAATGAGGTATTGGGGTTCTGTGGCTTGAAGCTCTGTGTGTGAATGAGGTATTGGGGTTCTGTGGCCTGAAGCTGTGTGTGTGAATGAGGTATTTGCTTTCTGTGGCTTGAAGCTCTGTGTGTGAATGAGGTATTGGGGTTCTGTGGCTTGAAGCTGTGTGTGTGAATGAGGTATTGGGGTTCTGTGGCTTGAAGCTCTGTGTGTGAATGAGGTATTGGGGTTCTGTGGCTTGAAGCTGTGTGTGTGAATGAGGTATTGGGTTTCTGTGGCTGGAAGCTGTGTGTGTGAATGAGGTATTGGCGTTCTGTGGCTTGAAGCTGTGTGTGTGTGAATGAGGTATTGGGTTTCTGTGGCTGGAAGCTGTGTGTGTGAATGAGGTATTGGGGTTCTGTGGCCTGAAGCTGTGTGTGTGAATGAGGTATTGGGGTTCTGTGGATTGAAGCTGTGTGTGTGAGTGAGGTATTGGGGTTCTGTGGCCTGAAGCTGTGTGTGTGAATGAGGTATTGGGGTTCTGTGGATTGAAGCTGTGTGTGTGAGTGAGGTATTGGGGTTCTGTGGCTTAAAGCTGTGTGTGTGAATGAGGTATTGGGGTTCTGTGGCCTGAAGCTGTGTGTGTGAATGAGGTATTGGGGTTCTGTGGCTTGAAGCTGTGTGTGTGAATGAGGTATTGGGGTTCTGTGGCCTGTACAGAGTGAATCCGTGGTTTAATGTAGCTGGTGGCACCTGGAGCTATGTGCAGGCAGCATATGTTACCCTATAGGTGACAGGTGTGTCAGTGAAGGTGTACGGCCCCCAAAAAAGTGTGCATCAAGGACCACTCCCCTACAATTACACACCCGTCAAATTGGGACCTGTGGCTGTGTTCATGCAACCGCCGCGTCTCCTTAGAGTAACAGGCAGCTGCAGCTGTGTGAACAATTTACTCATTCATGCGGCCAGAGTACAAATAAGTCCTTAGGGCTCATTTACACTTGAATTGGGGGGGGGGGTAAAAAACCAAGGTTGAGCTGTGTTTTTACTGCCCGCCAAACTGCTACCCCCTTTAGCAATGGAGGCAGTGGCTAGGGGTATACACATGCCACGACTACGATGCTGTGCTTCACAGCAATGGCAGAAATTATACCCTTGGCGAAAAAGACCCATTGGAGTGAAGAGTGCCGCTCTGCAGGTGCCCTGCGACTGATTGGCCACAGGGGGAGTCATTTAGCGGGTCCGGTGGGCGCGATGTCCGCCAGGCAACCGTGATCGCTCCCCGTGGAGACAGAACGGCAGTCTGACAATGTAAACACAGCACACCGCAGGGGTGTGGCTGAGATGTGAAGCTGAGCGGACGCACTGGGCTCTAACTCCGATCCTGATCTTATCCTGTCTTCTCCATCAGCATCCATCTCCCCCCTCAACACCCCCTTAAAACTCACCCTGGGGTCCAGGAGGACGGGCGGCACGTCGCTGGCTCCTTCGCTGTCACCGGGGAAGCTACGATCCTACAAATTATCCGGGAGTTCCTCTCGGCCCTCGGGTCCCACAGCGGCCATCTTGGACACGAGCCCTCCACTTACCAGAATGTTTGCCAGCACCCAAACTGACCCGAGCCCTGGCAGTTCCTCGGATCCTTCTCCAGCGGACATCCTGGAGGCCATCAAGGCATGTAAGGACACGCTTACCGTGAAGATGGATTATCTGGCGACCGACATCAGCCTTATCCGTCATGACCTCGACAAGTTCCGCTCTCGGGTGTCGGAGGCCGAGGAGCGCATCTCGCAGCTGGAAGACTCCTCTTGAGCTGACTCCAGAGATCTCCATGCCCTACAGCTCCAGGTCAAGGCCCTCCAGGAACGGGCGATCAACACCGAAAACTGGCTCCGCCGCAACAACATCTGCATCCTGGGGCTGCCGGAGCGGGCGGAGGGCTCCAGGCCGGCGGAGTTTGCGGAGACCTTCCTGCCCCCCCTGCTGCACCTCCCTGCCAATCGCAGGGCGTGGGAACCATGAGGACAACCAAACCCCTTTCTCTCAGTACAAATCTCCCCTCCAAGGGCATTGTAGCGGAGAAGTAGTTTAATCTACAGGGTCTCCGCTGATAGACAGGAAAACAGGTAATAATCCAAATAGGCAGGTACAGCCTGCAACAATCCAGGTAGCGTTATACCATCCTTCCCTCCCAAGAACTAGATGACACATAGGCTGGGAGTCAAAACTAGAATGCCTTGTTTATTGAAAACACAAGAGATCTACACTCTGCCAAAACCCCTCCCTCTTCGAGCCATCCCCCACACAAACACACATCCCATAATAAGCTTACAAGGCAGATAGGAACAATAGGACAATGGAAAGCAGGTATTCACAATAACAAACCCCACCCCACTGGCATGGGTCTATGAAACACCATTTTCTAGCCATCTGCAATATATCTTTATATATTTCCTCAGGGACACTGTTCGGTAATATTATGGTCCCTCTTTCAACACAAACCACACTCTCAGTGTCCATTCAGCTACACACCTCCTCCAGGGGACTCTATACCACCTCCTCCAGGGGACACAATACCACCTCCTCCAGGGGACTCTATACCACTTCCTCCAGAGTACACAATACCATCCCCTCCAGAGGACACAATACCATCTCCTCCAGAGGACACAATACCATCTCCTCCAGAGGACACAATACCATCTCCTCCAGAGGACACAATACCATCTCCTCCAGGGGACACAATACCATCTCATCCAGGGGACTCTATACCACCTCCTCCAGAGTACACAATACCACCTCCTCCAGAGGACACAATACCATCTTCTCCAGGGGACACAATACCATCTTCTCCAGGGGACACAATACCATCTTCCTCCAGGGGACTCTATACCACCTCCTCCAGAGTACACAATACCATCTCCTCCAGAGGACACAATATCACCTCCTCCAGAGGACACAGTACTATCTCCTCCAGAGTACACAATACCATCGCCTCCGGTGGACACAATATCACCTCCTTTAGGGGACACAATACCACCTACTCCAGGGGACACAATACCATCTTCTCCAGGGGACACAAACTCACCTCCTCCAGGAGACACAATACCACCTCCTCCAGGGGACACAATACAATTTCTGGGGGACACAGTACTATCTCCTTCAGAGGACACAATACCATCTCCTCTAGAGGACACAATACCATCGCCTCCGGGGGACACAATATCACCTCCTTTAGGGGACACAAAACCATTTCCTACAGGGAACACAATACCATCTCCTCTGGGGGACACAATACCATCTCTTCCAGGGGACACAATATCAACTCCTGAAGGGGACACAATACCATCTGTTCAAGGGGGCCCGATGCTATCTCCTCCAGGGGACACTATACCATCTGCTCGAGGGGACACCATGCCATCTACTCCAGGGAACACAATATCACCTCCTCCAGGGGACTCTATACCATCTCCTCCAGCTGAAACACAATACCATCTCCTCCAGGGGAAACAAAAGACCATCTCCTCCAGGGGACACATAACTACCTCCTCCTCCTCCAGGGGACACAATATCACCTCCTCCAGGGGACACAATACCATCTCCTCCAGAGTACACAATACCATCGCCTCCAGATGACACAATACCATCTCCTCCGGGGGACACAATACCATCTCATCCAGGGGAAACTATACCATCTCCTCCGGGGGACACAATACCACCTCCTCCAGGGGACATAATACCATCTCCTCCAGAGGACACTACACCATCTCCTCCAGGGGACACAATATCACCTCCTCCAGGGGACACCATACCATTTCCTCCAGGGGACACAATACCATTTCCTCCAGGGGACACAACACCACCTTCTCCGGGAGACACAATATCACCTTCCCTGGAGGACACAATACCACCTCCTCTGGGGACACACACACAATACCACCTCCCCCAGGGGACACAATACCACCTGCTCTTGGGGGGACACAATACCACCTCCTCTGGGGAACACAATACTACCTCCTCCATGAGACACAATACCACCACCCCTGAAGGACACAATACCACCTCCTCTGGGGGGGGTGGAGAACAATACCATCTTCTCCAGGAGACACTATATCACTTCCTCCAGGGGACACAATACTGTCTCTTCCGGGGGGGACACAACACTATCTCTTTCAGGGGACAATATGTCACCTCCTCCAGGGAACACAATACCATCTCAGGAGGACCTAAGACCACCCCTTCCAGGAAACACAATACCATCTCCTCCAGGGGACACAACACCAACTCCTTCGAGGGACACACCATATCCTTCAGGAAAACAATGCCATCTCCTCCAGGGGACACAATACCACCTCCTCCAGAGGACACAATAACACCTCCTCCAGGGGACACAATAACACCTCCTCTCAAGAGGACACAATATCACCTCCTCAGGGGACACAATACTATCTACTTCAGGGGGACACATTACCACCTTCTCCAGAGGACACAATACCATCTCCTCCAGAGGACAAAACACCATCTCCTCCAGGGGACACAATACCTCCTCCTCCAGGGGACACAATACCATCTCCTCCAGGGGACACAATACCACCTTCTCCAGAGGACACAATACCATCTCCTCCAGGGGACACAATTACACCTCCTCCAGAGGACACAATATCACTTCCTCCAGGGGGCACAAAATCACCTCCTCCAGGGGACACAATACTATCTCCTCAAGGGGGACACAATACCCTCTCCTCTAGGGGACACACTATCACCTTCTCCAGGGGACACAATACCATCTCTTTCAGGGGACACAATACCTCCTCCTCCAGGGGTCACAACACCACCTCCTCCAGAGGACACCCAGGGGACACACCACCACCTCCTCCAGGGGACACAATATCACTTCCTCCAGGGGACACAATACTATCTTCTCAAGGGGGACACAATACCCTCTCCTCTAGGGGACACAATACCATCTTCTCCAGGGGACACAATACCACCTCCTCCAGGGGACACTATAACACCTCCTCCAGAGGACACAATATCACTTCCTCCAGGGGACACAAAATCACCTCCTCCAGGGGACACAATACTATCTCCTCAAGGGGGACACAATACCCTCTCCTCTAGGGGACACACTATCACCTTCTCCAGGGGACACAATACCATCTCTTCCAGGGAACATAATATCACCTCCTCCAGGGGATGCAATACCACCTCCTCCATGGGACAGAATACCACCTCCTCCAGGGGACACAATACCATCTCCTCCAGGGAACACAATACCACCTCCTCCAGGGGACACAATACCACCTCCTCCAGGGAACACAATACCACCTCCTCCAGGGGACAACGTACCACCTGGACTACCTCCTCCAGGGGACACAATACCATCTCCAGGGGACACAAAATCATCTCCTCCTGGGAACACAATACTAGCTTCTCCAGGGGACACAATACCACCTCCTCCAAGAGACACAATACCATCTCCTCCATGGGACATAATTTAACCTCCACTAAGGAACACAATACCACCTTACTTGGAGGACACGCCATCTTTATGAAGACTGATACTTTAAGATGGGGAGAAATTTTGTTCATGCATTTGGACCCGGAATGCCTGGCTCCTGAAGTACATGCTGCGTACAATGAGCTAAGTTGTAGGGTATCAGCCATTGATCAGTGCAGGACATCTACAGTTTCGGAGCTTGCTGACATTATTGCTCTGCAGGGTAGCGCAACTTGTGCATGTTGCAACACCATAAAATACTATCTAAAAAGTATTCAAAAACCACATACTACTATTACTATATGATAGGTGACAGGGCCCGCCCTATACAATCCAGAATATATACCATACATTTATATATATATATATATACATGGTGTTGTTAGTTTTAGCTTTGTAGTCCCTGTGTGCATTCTGCGCTCTGGATGCACCGTAGTCAGTGTGGTATCCTGGCAACCACAAGATGGCAAATATACAGGCATAAAGGTTGGGAGACCTTGTGTCTCCTAGCAACTGAGATGTAAGATCCTGGCTGGTTTCTTGGCAACTGAGAGATGGACCTGTATCCCAGCAACCATCACAAAAGGGCCGGGCTTGTCTCATGGTCGACAATCATGAGCGAAAAGTTTCTGGTGGAAAGTGATGGGGAGCTCTGCATGCCGGTACGTAGTGGCTGCCTCCGCAGTGTGAGTACAGGTCCCCCTTAATGTTGATACTTAGTCATTGTGTGAAGGTTTACCATGTGTGATGTCATACCATCCATCTCACCATGACATCACACACCTCTCCCCATCCCATCATGGACGGTTTGACATCACATACAACTTCCCATCTCACCATGGGTGGTATAACATCACACACTACTTCCCATCTCACCATGGGTGGTATGACATCACACACAACTTCCCATCTCATCATGGATGGTATGACATCACACACCACTTCCCATCTCATCATGGATGGTATGACATCACACACCACTTCCCATCTCATCATGGGTGGTATGACAACACACACCACGTCTCATCTCACCAATGATGGTATGACCTCACATATCACTTCCAATCTCACCATGGATGGTATGACATCACACACAACTTCCCATCTCACCATGGATGGTATGACATCACACACCACTTCCCATCACATCATGGATTATATGACATCACACACTACTTCCCATCACACCATGGATGGTATGACATCACACACTACTTCCCATCTCACCATGGATGGTATGACATCACACACCATTTATCATCTCACAATGGAGGGTATGACATTGCCCACCATTTCCCATCTCACCATGGATGGTATGACATCACACACCACTTCCCACCTCACCATGGATGGTATGACATCACACACCATTTATCATCTCACAATGGAGGGTATGACAACACAACATCCCATCTCACTATGGGTAGCATGGCATCACACACCATTTCCCATCTCACTATGGGTAGCATGGCATCACACACCATTTCCCATCTCACCATGAATGGTATGACATCACACACCACTTTCCATCTCATCATGGGTGGTATGACAACACACACCACGTCTCATCTCACCAATGATGGTATGACCTCACATATCACTTCCAATCTCACCATGGATGGTATGGCATCTCACACCATTTCCCGTCTCACCATGAATGGTATGACATCACACATCATTTCCCATCTCTCCATGAATGGTATGACATCACACACCATTTCCCGTCTCACCATGGATGGTATGACATCACACATAACTTCCCACCTCATCGTGGATGGTATGACATCACACACCAATTCCTGTCTCACCTTGAATGGTAGGACATCACACACTACTTCCCATCTCACCATGCATGTAATGACATCACACACAGCACTTCCCGTCCCACCATGGATGTAATGACATCACACACCAATTCCCATCTCACCATGGATGGTATGACATCACACACCATTTCCCATCTCACCATGCATGTAATGACATCACTCATCATTTCCCATCCCACTATGGGTGATATGACATCACAAACCACTTCCCAACTTACCATGGATGGTATGACATCACACATTTCCCATCCCACCATGGATAGTATGACATCACAAACCACTTCCTGACTCACTGCCTCTCTATCTATGGCAGGTTCTGCACACATTTCGGGACACTTTGACATTCTCGGAGGAGGAGTGGATGGGCCTGGATACCTGGCAGAAGAAACTCTACAGGACGGTGATGAGAGACACAGCAGAGCTCTTCCAATCGCTCGGTAAGATTAGAACTGATCATCCAGTTAGAGAGATACTGGGGTGGCCATTGCTGGTCGTCTTATGAAGTGCTGACCTCTGAATCTAATTTTTCATATCACCCACCCAGCAGAAGTATAAACCCAGTATAGTCAGAGCTCCTTATCTGTATTCTTCACACGGGTTAACAAAGAAAATACTGAATGAAGCCAGGGGATCACCATGACAGCTGGGTAACCAGAAATAGCAACGGCAGCCTCAATATTTGTCTCATTGCAGCTTTCCTTTAAAAGAGCAACTATGAGGGATATTTATCCAGGAATTGCTTGAAAGCAAAACCCCCTTCCTCCTGCTGGTGACCCTTCTAGTGATATAAAGATCTATATAGAGGAATCAGGACCTCCTTCCTCCTCCTGGGGACCCCTCTAGTGATATAAAGATCTATATAGAGGAATCAGGACCTCCTTCCTCCTGCTGGTGACCCCTCTAGTGATATAAAGATCTATATAGAGGAATCAGGACCTTCTTCCCCTCTCTGGTGACCCCTCTAGTGATATAAAGATCTATATAGAGGAATGGGGACCCCCCTCCTCCTGCTGGTGACCCCTTGTTCTGTTCTCACTACACGTATGCCCCAGGCGTGTGCAGCTCAACATACAGCTAAACCTTTAATCCTATAGTAACCAGTCCTTTTGTAACTTAAGGCTTTATTCCAGTGAAAGAATAAGAATAGTGGTCACATGAAACAGGTTACAAGTCAGATGGATATGCAAATAGGATTGTTATGTCAGGTGAAACTGTGAATAAACAGATAAAGGCATATAATCAGTATACAAACATAAACAATATATGCATTGAGTATATAACTAACAGCTCTGAGCATACCATTGATGCCTCCAAGAGGAGTTCAGGAATCTTCCCACAGGAACCTCAGATGCTGTCTGCTCCTCCATGAGGTAAGTCTAAAATGGAGATTTTCTCAGAGAGGGGTGGAACTAATATTCAGCAATAGAGAGCAAGAGATACCATAAAGTGCTGTACAACAACCATCTTTGTCACAGTGGCATCTTGTGGACAACATTGGTATTGCAAGTTCCACTAACATTAATTACTTCCAAGCTGAAGGCATGACACTCCCCGTCTGGTATCATCAGATACCACTATTTATTCCTCAGATGATAACAACAAGATCAGTTCAGAAACTGGTCTGAGGAACAACTTTGTCTCCTTGATTCTCTGGATCTTGATTTCCACTTTACATGAGAGTGATGATGTGATACAATCAAGTGAGCGATGTGGTGGTGACCAGGAACTATTAGAGGGTTTCTCTCATCTGAATCTAGGTTGGCTTGTCTTAGACGACCACCTACCCTAAGTAGTCCATTTTGATCAAGGAATGGGTCAAGTTTTCTCAGGGCACTGTCTCTAGGGATAGGTTTTCCGTTCAAGATACAGTCAATCTCCTTAACATAGGCTTCATGCTGTACAGTGCGGATGATAAGATCCTGAGACTGCTGTAGCTCTAATACTGAACTGATCCTTTGACAATGGTGCCATCCCTTGCAGTCACGGCTGTTTGAGTCACCTTTAAAGGAGCGAGCTATGTGAATAAGACAAGAAATAGCTCGAACAAGTGACTTCCATTTTGAGAATCTGGTAAATCTGTCAGATTTAAGCTGGCAGTCTGAAGTTGTAGTATGAAATGTTGAGATCTCAGGACGGATGTCAGTATCTGAGTCTGGATCTATTAGTTCAATCGTGTCACTTTTAGGAAAAGTCTGTTCTGCATTGTACAAGAATGCAGGTCCAGTGAACCATGTTGTGTCTTTAAGGTTACATGCAGCAACAGCTCTTGTAGCATGGTCTGCAGGATTATAGTCAGTAGGTACATAGTGCCATTATGTTGGACTGGTGGATCTCCTAATCCTCAACACTCTGTTGTTGACATAAACATAGAAACATCTGATCTCATTGTAGATGTAGCCTAGAACTACCTTGCTGTCTGTGTAGAGCTGAACATCTTTAAGGTCAATGTCCATCTCTGAGGTTATTTGTTCTGCAATTTCAACAGCTAGTACTGCAGCACAAAGTTCTAGCCTAGGTATAGTGTGCTCAGGGTGTGGAGCTAGCTTTGCTTTGCCCATGATGAATCCTACGTTGCACCGTGCTGTAGTGTCAACAGTTCTTAAGTAGGCCACGGCAGCTATTGCCTTGACAGAAGCATCACAGAATATGCAAAGGTTTTGACTCTGTATCTCTGTAGAAGGTACAGGAGCATATGGGCGTGAAACATGGAGATCAGATAAGACTGATAGAGAGTCCCTCCACTCTACCCAAGAGTTCCTCTTATCAAGGGGTAGTGGGGCATCCCAGTCGGATGTTTCACGAATCAAGTCTCTAAGTAAGGCTTTGCCTTGAATTGTAACAGGTGCCGCAAATCCTAATGGATCGTACAGGCTATTGATAGTAGACAAGACACCTCTGCGAGTGAAGGGTCTTTCTTCTCCATTTACTTGGAAGGTAAAGGAATCGGATTTCAAGTCCCAAAGTAGACCTAGACTGCGCAGTACAGGTAAAGATCTAAGTCCTTTAGATCACTGGAATGGTCTTGAGCGGGGAAAGCTTCCATTACCTCTTTGCTGTTGGAAGCAATCTTGCGAAGCCTAAGATTAGAACAAGCGAGCATTTCCTGTGCTCTTTTAAGAAGACAGATTGCAGACTCACTGGAAGGTAAGGATTTTAAACAGTCATCCACATAAAAGTAGTTCTCAACGAATTGTCTTGCATCTGAGCCAAACTCAAGTTCACCTTCTTGGGCGGAATGTCTGAGTCCGTAGATAGCGCCTGCAGGTGAAGGGCTATTGCCAAAGATGTGTATCCTCATATGATACTCTGAGATATCTTTTGAAGGATCGTTGTCTTGGAACCAAAGGAACCTTAGGAAGTTCCTGTCTTCCTCTCTGACCAAGAAACAATGTAACATCTGCTGGATGTCAGCTATGAAGGCAATAGAATCTTTGCGGAAGCGTAAGAGCACTCCCAGGAGTTTGTTGTTGAGGTCTGGGCCTGTCAAGAGGACATCGTTTAAGGAGATACCCTTGTATTTGGCACTAGAGTCAAACACTACTCTAATTTGACTTGGCTTTTTAGGATGGTACACTCCGAATATAGGGAGATACCAACACTCTTCAGAGTCTTTAGGGGTGGGAGCCACCTCGGCATGACCGTTCTCAAAGATCTTCCCCATGAAAGAAAAGAAATGTTCTCTCATCTCTGGCTTTCTTTGCAAATTACGTCTAAGGGAAGCAAAATGTTGTAACGCTTGTTCTCTGTTATTGGGTAAGCGTTGTCTCTGTGGTCTGAAGGGAAGAGGTGCGACCCAGCTGTTTGTGCTGTCTTTAACTAGTCCTAGCTCCATTATTTCTAAGAAGAGTTTGTCTTCAATAGACATTGCCACAGGATTGTCATCTTTAGTTCTCTGAAAGACTGTGCACCCTAAATGGTCTTAGTCACTGTCACAGTTGTCACTAGTGGGGTTTGTAAAGGGACAAGATGAGTGGGTGGCGTAGGCTGATTCCTTAACAAGGAAATGGTTGTGGCATGGCTGGAAAAGAGAGGGACCTCCATTCTCTAGGGTATTTGTGAGCATGCTGCTAACGGAGTTAGGTTTGTGCACGCTTCCTAGACAGACATCTCCTATGATGACCCATCCAAGGTCTAACTTCTGAGCATAAGGAGCGTTATTGGGACCATTAATCTGAGCTCTTGATTTGTGGGCTTGTAAGATATCTCTCCTGAGGAGTAGGATAATCTGAGCCTGAGGATCAAGTTCTGGTATCAGATGTGCTATGCGTTTCAAGTGTGGGTGATGAGCAGCTACATCTGATGTAGGAATTTCAGATCTATGATCGGGGATCTGATTGCATTCGATAAGAGTTGGCAAAGACAAGCGAGATCGCCCATCGATGGAATCGATTTGGTAGCCGGATGCTCTCCTACCGGCCGTCTCCACTATTCCTGCACAAGTTTTTAAGGAGAAGGGAATGCTGGGGCCTTTAATGCCGAACATGTCAAAGAAAGTTGAGCTGGCTAATGACTTGTTACTTTGGTCATCCAGGATTACGTAAAGCTTAATAGCTTTGTCTTTTTGGCCTGCTGGGTAGACTCTGACTAGGCAGATTTTGTAGCAGGACCTACCACCTATGGCTCCTTTGCAGATCTCTGTACATTGTGAAGTGACCTCTGGTGTAGTTGTGGTGGTGTGCTCCTCCTCCCCGCCGTGCTCACTAGTGCTGAGGGTGTGTTGTAAAGTCCATGGAGCTGGCCCAGGATGCAACCCTGTGTTGTGATCTGAGCTGTCACATTCTGTGCATTTTAAACTGACCTTACAGTCCTTGGCAAGATGAGATGTTGAAGAGCAGCACCTGTAGCAGATGTGGTTCTCCTTGAGGAAGGCCTTGCGGTCCTGCAGGGTTTTCTCTCTGAAGGCTCTGCATTTTAGGAGAGGATGCGGCTTCCGATGCAAGGGACACTGCTTACCAGGATCGTTGACCTTTGTCTCGTAGTTAGAGAAGTTGGCAGACCTGTGAAAGGAACCTGGAGTAGACACGTTAGTTTTGTGTACTGCTACTGGAGGTTTGCGAGGGTTAAGTCCCACAGGAGCAGCACACAACAGCGTAAAATCAAAACTTAGATCATTTCTTGTTTTAGCTTGCTGGCATACAAAGTCCACAAAAACAGAAAAAGGAGGGAATGGAACATCATGCTGTCTTTTATATCGGGATCCGTGTGTAATCCATTGCTCTTGCAAGTTATAGGGTAACTTTTGCACAATGGGGTTGACACCTCTGGCTGTGTCAAGGAATGCAAGTCCTTGTAAGTCCCCCTCGGATTTAGCTACTTGAAGTTCCATTAACAAGTCACTTAACTCTCTAAGTTTATGGTAGGCTTTGCTAGGTATTCTGGGAAAGTTATCAAGTCTTTTGAATAATGCATTTTCTACTGCTTCTGCTGAACCATAACACACATCGAGTCTATCCCAGATTGTTCTAAGACCAGTGTCTGGGTAGTTTATATTTATTGTCCTGATTCGCCTGGCATGCTCGGCAGACTCATTCCCAAGCCATTTGATCAGGAGGTCTATCTCTTTGCTGCAAGATAGCCCTAAGTCTCTGATAGTGTTTTGAAAGGATGACCGCCAAGCTCTGTAGTTTTCAGGGCGGTCATTAAACTTTTCAAGTCCTTTGGTGACTAACTCGCGTCGTGCAAAGATCCTTGCAAAGTCTATGGTGGCTTGGTTAGCCTGTTGTGTGTTGTCATGGTAAGATGGCTGTGTGTAGTCATACCTTTTGCTGGCACCAAGCTGTCCTCTGATGTACCGTTCTGGCTTGGGCATTGGTTCTGGAGGGCGATTAGAAGGAGATTCTGGTATCTCACTTATGGGGAGTCTGTCGTAGGAGACGTCACTTTGCACGGATTTCTCCCGGTTGCAGGCTTGTCACTGACTTGCGGCGGTACCGTGGAGTGTCTTTGGCTTGTCTCTTTGACGTCATCTTTGACACTGCTTGTTTTAAAATGTTGATTGATGTAATCTGAAGTTTGTTGTAGAGAATTTGGA
Organism: Pelophylax lessonae; assembly: GCF_965119305.1. Taxonomy (NCBI): domain Eukaryota; kingdom Metazoa; phylum Chordata; class Amphibia; order Anura; family Ranidae; genus Pelophylax; species Pelophylax lessonae. Next base: position 562,266,916 of record NC_138772.1, on the reverse strand, counting down.
GTTTCAGAATATTGGATCGAGAATATTGCTGCGTCTGCTGCATTCACTTCTTGGGTATACAGCTAATTCTAAGGCGTCTGCTTCAGCTATGGCTGCTGCTACTTCCTTCTCTACAGTCAGTTTCTCTAGGGCTACTTCTAGGAGGGCTTCCTCTGCCTCTAACTGTGCCTCTTGCTCCACTTTCTCTGTCTTTAGCCTCACTTTCTCCTGTTTAATCTGCAAAGGTTGCTCGCGCCTTGGCGGCTTCAGCTTTCGCACGTGCTATGGCGAGTGCATTGCTTCAGGAGGAAGATCTAGAGGAGCCGGAAACTCGGGACCTTGTCTTGAGTGAGGATGTCTGGCTATGGGACATGCTGCTTGCAGGAATGCTTGACTGTGTAGAGACTGCTGTATTGCATATGCAGATGACTGCGCTGGCAGAGTAGCAGGCCTCTGTATAGTTGCTGTCCTAAATCCCACTTGCTGGATAGTCGCTGTTTCACTGTTCTGTTCTCACTACACGTATGCCCCAGGCGTGTGCAGCTCAACATACAGCTAAACCCTTAATCCTATAGTAACCAGTCCTTTTGTAACTTAAGGCTTTATTCCAGTGAAAGAATGGTGGTCACATGAAACAGGTTACAAGTCAGATGGATATGCAAATAGGATTGTTATGCCAGGTGAAACTGTGAATAAACAGATAAAGGCATATAATCGGTATACAAACATAAACAATATATGCATTGAGTATATAACTAACAGCTCTGAGCATACCAGTGATGCCTCCAAGAGGAGTTCAGGAATCTTCCCACAGGAACCTCAGATGCTGTCTGCTCCTCCATGAGGTAAGTCTAAAATGGAGATTTTCTCAGAGAGGGGTGGAACTAATATTCAGCAATAGAGAGCAAGAGATACCATAAAGTGCTGTACAACAACCGTCTTTGTCACAGTAGCATCTTGTGGACAACATTCCTCCTGCTGGGTACCCCTCTAGTGATATAAAGATCTATATAGAGGAATCAGGACCGCCTTCCTCCTGTTGGTGACCCCTCTAGTGATATAAAGATCTATATAGAGGAATCAGGACCTCCTTCCTCCTGTTGGTGACCCCTCTAGTGATATAAAGGCCACACTGCCTTTTCATTTTGCAACAGTCTGAAAAATGGACCCTCCAACTACTCTATCAGATAACTTTTTTCTTTGAGAATAGATTTTTAGCAGGCATAGTGCACCAGTAAGTGACTTTATACATGCTTAAGACAAACATACTGTAGATCTATACTAAAAAAGTTCACAAAAATCCCCTAACAGCTAAGAAAACCCCACATGGTTAAAGGGGCCGACCTGATGGAGCGCAAGGTGTTTTTGTGCCATCATTACTCTGTATATATCATAGGTAAAAAGGCGCTGGTAATCTTAATATATCACGTGTTATAAAAATTAATAGGTGATTTAAAGTGTAATATATGTGATTAAAAATTGCTACAAATATATATATGATCTACTATTGGTGCAATTAGCAAAGAAAAGTGCATACCAGTGCAATTTCAATTCAGAAGTGTTTGTGCTTCTCAAAGTAAATGAATCCACAAAGGTGTGGATCAGTGAACCAATAAATAGATATATAAAGAATTCCATACAAAAATCACATAAGAATATATAAAAAAGTATAAATATATAAATGTGCTCCAAGTGTTTAAAAGTCCAAGCAATAGCATGCAATCAAAATTGTGCTTGGTGAATTCTTATTAATCCATTCACAGTGCTCCAGGTGCTGGGATGTGACAACCGTGGCCTCTTACCAGCTAGCAGCAGGTCACAAGGACCCCCAACGCCTGTGATCCCTTTATTGGGTGGATCAAACCTCTCCTTGATTGCTTGGATCTCTGGCTCCTATATTACTCGAGTTGGACCATGTAGTTCCCCCATACACATAAAGATATAGAAGAACAAATAGCCTCCAATAGTGAAATACTGTTTTATTCTCCAAAAAACATACACTATAAGGTGACAATTAGCCTCTTACTATTTGTTGTGCCCTCCTGGCACTGGGCAATTCGGCAGTACAAAAGACTGCCTGAGGACGCTCGTTAAGCGAAATGCATTGTGGTCAATGCTAACCCGGAAGTAACACACAGAGGCATTCGGAACAGAGGCTGGGATACACATCCACCGCTGCAATACAAAGAAAGGGGGAAAGGAGATACAGGGTGCTGCAGATCCCCGGAGAATATCTTCCTAAGACCCAAAAAAACGATTTTGTACTGCCGAATTGCCCAGTGCCAGGAGGGCACAACAAATAGTAAGAGGCTAATTGTCACCTTATAGTGTATGTTTTTTGGAGAATAAAACAGTATTTCACTATTGGAGGCTATTTGTTCTTCTATATCTTTATGTGTATGGGGGGACTACATGGTCCAACTCGAGTAATATAGGAGCCAGAGATCCAAGCAATCGAGGAGAGGTCTGATCCACCCAATAAAGGGATCACAGGCGTTGGGGGTCCTTGTGACCTGCTGCTAGCTGGTAAGAGGCCACGGTTGTCACATCCCAGCACCTGGAGCACTGTGAAGGGATTAATAAGAATTCACCAAGCACAATTTTGATTGCATGCTATTGCCTGGACTTTTAAACACTACTTGGAGCACATTTATATTTTTATATATTCTTATGTGATTTTTGTATGGAATTCTTTATATATCTATTTATTGGTTCACTGATCCACACCTTTGTGGATTCATTTACTTTGAGAAGCACAAACACTTCTGAATTGAAATTGCACTGGTATGCACTTTTCTTTGCTAATTGCACCAATAGTAGATCATATATATATTTGTAGCAATTTTTAATCACATATATTACACTTTAAATCACCTATTAATTTTTATAACACGTGATATATTAAGATTACCAGCGCCTTTTTACCTATGATATATACCTATTTATTGTTTTATTACAATTAAAAGGGCAGCAGGTTCAACAATCTTTTATTTAAAGGGCCAGGCGCCTTCTCTTTTCTTTTTATCATCATTACTCTGTGTTTCTCTGGTGTATATGGGTGCAATGCCACTTCTGAGTGGTTTTCTTCTATGGATTCAAGAGACGTTTACTGCTCTGGTTGGGGATCTCACCTTCTGAAAGGTTCAATTAAAGATGTTTGTTATGTCAGTTGTGTTCATTGAATAATTGTTACTTTGTATCTAACAGGGTTCATGTATCAGGTGAAGGAAGAGCTGGAGATAGGAGATGGTTGGGCCGCCCAGAAGTGTGCTGAAGAGAGTCGGTCGACCATGGAGAGTGCCGTCATTGAGGAGATCTCTGGGGAGAACTTCATTATCCAGATAACGGAGATGTCTGTAATTCAGGAGGAGGAGAGTACAGCAATACCTGCCATTCCCTTCCCTTCCCAACCTTCACAAACCGCCCCCAATTTGGCGACCTTATTTTATCATGACAGAGACTCAGTTGTTATTCCTGGGCATTTAGCAAAGAACGCCATTTGTGAGGGGACTGAGACATTCAAAATGTCAGAGAGCACAGAAGATGGCTTGTTCTGCCTGGACACTGAGACATCCACAACCCCGGGGAGTCCAGAAGATGGCTTGGTAAGCCTGGACACTAAGACTTTCACAACCCTGGAGAGCCCAGAAGATGGCTTGGTAAGCCTGAACCCTGAGAAATCCACAACCCTGGAGAGCCCAGAAGATGGCTTGGTAAGCCTGGACATTAAGACTTTCACAACCCTGGAAATCCCAGGAGATGGCTTGGTAAGCCTGGACACTAAGACTTTCACAACCCTGGAGAGCCCAGAAGATGGCTTGGTAAGCCTGGACAATGAGACATCTACAACCCCAGTGAGCACCATTGATGGCTTGGTAAGCCTGAACCCTGAGAAATCCACAACCCTGGAGAGCCCAGAAGATGGCTTGGTAAGCCTGGACACTAAGACTTTCATAACCCTGGAGAGTCCAGAAGATGGCTTGGTAAGCCTGGACACTAAGACTTTCACAACCCTGGAGAGCTTGTTTAGCCTAGGTACACAGACAACCACAACCTTGGAGAGCCCAGGAGATAGCTTAGTGAACCAGAACCCAGGGACCGCCATTATCCTGAGTCTCAGTGGCTCTCATGTGGTTAATAATGAGAATTTTATAAAAACAGAAGACATGACTAATCGTAATGGAGAGACATGTGGTCCTGTGTCGGTCTTGTGTAATCCTACAGATGTCTTTACCATCAGAGGCGAAGATCAAACACCAACCAGTACACTTTTCTCAGGTAAGTTATCTGAAGTATTTGGGGCCCTGTGACTTTATTTTTTTGTAATGAAAAAGAATAGATAGAGGAGTCTATGACTGGACATTGGACCCTCACATGTATAAATATGTCCAGCACCTGCTTTTCATATGTGTGGGGCTATCCAAGGGCCAACACCACTTGCTTGCTTTATGCCATGAGATGAAGGGGTGAGGTGGGTGTGGGACATGGATAATAACTTCCAAGAGCATGAGTAAGCTTCCATATTCAGCAGGAAATTCAGTAGCACTGCAATCACCATCTCATATAGATAATGGTATCCACATATTGGCCAGTTTTCAGCCTTTTTCTAAGCCTGGTGTGAGGTATGCAGCCTCCTCCAATAGTCATTATGCCATCTTGTGGCTGATTGAAACATACCACCAATCCACTAATAGTTCTTCTCTTCATTTCTGCAGAATCAGATTACCTTACTGTCATTCAGCTGGAGAATATCAATGTTGGCTCTAACATTATCAAGACACAACAGTGGGATGTCCATTCTGGCTGTTCCAATCTTCTGGAGGCCCACCACCAGCAGTCAGAGGCTGTGTTTCCTGTGGCTCTCGTGATTCCACACAATACAATTATACCTCAGCATTCCTGGATAGGGGACCAGGGGACTCTCATGGTGGACACACCACAGTGGAGTAGACAGTTTCAAGTGGAAGATTGTCAGCAGGTTGATGGCAAAGGCGATTGGTCAGCTTCACCAGCCACACGGACGAAGCAAGATGACCTGGAGGCCCCTCTTGTAGAAAAGTCCTTTCAGTGTTCCATTTGCAAAAAAAGTTTCCTGTACAACCAACATCTGAAGAACCATGAGAAGATTCACAGAGAGGACAAGTTATTAAAGCAGCCTACGTGTGAAACACACGGCAGTTCCAAACAGAATTTGTTGGGTAACCAAGAGATGCATCCCATTTCTTCCCAGAGTGACCACGTTGTGTCCACAGATGGGCCATTGCAGTCCACAAAGCTCTTCCCATGTGGAGAGTGTGGACGAACTTTCTCTTATCTCTTCCAGTTCAATCGGCACCAGAAGATTCACGCTCGGGACAAACTACTACTACGACCTGTGGCTCCTCCACCAAAGAAAGTCTACAAACTTCCACAGTTCCTCCCGGCCAGGAGCAGAGAAGACGACACAAAGCTGGACTCCACAGGAGACGCCTGCCTCAAACTTCACCAACACCTGCAGCTCTCCACGGCTTTTCTGCAGAACCTCCTGACCTCCACTGCTGGCTTTCAGTATGATTAGGTGTTGCGGAAAGCTCGACTCCTACAAGGACCAGACAATGATTAATTAGACCCCATTATTTATTTATTTCTCCAATACCCATTTGTCTGTAAGCAGTACATGACTTTGATGAATGTGGAGCTTTTTACTGACAGCTTTATAGAAAGTACAGAAGGAGGCCGGGACAGGGCCAGTGGGAGAGGAAGGTTGGGATGTGGCTGGTGGGAGGCTGGGAGTGGGTCGGTGGGAGAGGGAGGTTAGGACGGGGCCAGTGGGAGAGGGAGGTTGGGATGTGGCTGGTGGGAGGCTGGGAGTGGGTCGGTGGGAGAGGGAGGTTGGGACAGGGCCAGTGGGAGAGAAAGGTTGGGATGTGGCTGGTGGGAGGCTGGGAGTGGGTCGGTGGGAGAGGAAGGTTGGGACGGGGCCAGTGGGAGAGGGAGGTTGGGACAGGGCCAGTGGGAGAGGGAGGTTGGGACAGGGCCAGTGGGAGAGGAAGGTTGGGATGTGGCTGGTGGGAGGCTGGGAGTGGGTCGGTGGGAGAGGGAGGTTGGGACGGGGCCAGTGGGAGAGGGAGATTGGGACAGGGCCAGTGGGAGAGGGAGGTTGGGACAGGGCCAGTGCGAGAGGGAGGTTGGTACAGAGCTGATGGGAGAGGGAGTTTGGGACAGAGCTGGTGGGAGAGGGAGGTTGGGACAGGGCCGGTGGGAGAGGGAGATTGGGACAGAGCCGGTGGGAGAGGGAGGTTGGGCAGAGCCGATGGGAGAGGGAGGTTGGGACAGAGCTGGTGGGAGAGGGAGGTTGGGACAGAGCTGGTGGGAGAGGGAGGTTGGGACAGGGCTAGTGGGTGTAAGATTCTGGTACCTCTAGTACCCTTATTTACTACTTTATTTTCAATGCGTCCCACCTTTCCCTTTAGGTGGTACGCATATACCTTTAAGAGCGATGAGGTCACTGCTGAGCGCCGCAGAGCGGCTATTTCAACCGCCGGCGGTCTCACTCACATCGTTCGTTCAACCTGCTTGGCTGTCTACATGCTTGCTAGTGTGTCTCGCTGTCGGAACCTCCAGTTGCTTTCCTTTGCCTTGAACAGACCGGAACCTCGCTCCTGATCCCTGTATCTCGCTACGGGATCACTCCTCATTACCGGACCCCGCTACTAACCTACTCTCTAGTGATAAGTACCCCACAGGGGAAACCTCCATAAAACCTACTTACACTATATCTATTGCTCACTAAAGACTGTCACTCTCTATGCAATACTAAACCTATCATCTGCACTGTTATTTAGATTGCTAGCTCTTGAGCCTACTAACATCTATCCTTGCACTGGGTTAGTCTCTCCTGTATGTCATCTGCTATCCTACCACCTACTACCATACATGATTGCTAACCTATCTGCATCCTACCTGTTACCATCTATACTCTCCTGAACATTTCTCTCAAGTGCTTGCCATCTACTGTCACTGTTCATACCTGTCCCTTCAGCACATCCCCACTATACTGCTATATACATCTATCACTCCAGGAACATCTTATTGAGTGTGTATATTTGTATGCTGAATCAGGCAGGCCACAGTGATGAGTCTTGGGAGTTGGAATTGGTATTTCAACACATCTCTACATGACTGCTGAGTGGAGATTTCTGCAGCTGCAAATCCATTTTGTTACAAAAACGCAGGAGCGTTACAGATTGAACGAACCATAAAAATGGATTCAGCAGAAATACCTACTCAAGTGACACAATTAAAACAACAAGTAAATGCATTAATACATGCTCTTACTGAATTAAAAGAAGACAATCAGGCTCTGAAGCAGCAGGTAACCCGTCTATCACAACTTGCCACTGCTCAGCCCCCTGAACCCAAATATTGCCTCCCCATAGGGATTACGATTGCACTATCGATCTACTCCCAAATAGCAAATTGCCTTTCGGTCATGTTTATCCTCTTTCCCAGGATGAACTTTCTCATCTCAAGGAATACTTGGATGAGAATTTGGCAAAAGGGTTTATTAGACCCTCTACTTCTTCCACAGCTGCAGGACTTTTCTTTGTCCGCAATAAGGACTCAAGTCTTAGGCCTATCATCGACTATAGGCAATTGAATGCCATCACAGTAAAGGATCGCTATCCTTTACCGCTCATCCCTGAACTCATTGAACAAGTGCGTGGAGCTACCTACTTCTCAAAATTGGACCTGAAAGGGGCATACAATCTAATCCGAATCCGTGATGGAGATGAGTGGAAGACAGCATTCAGAACCAGATACGGATTATTCGAATATCTTGTAATGCCATTCGGGCTATGTAACGCTCCCGCAGCTTTCCAACGATTTATAAACGACATCTTTAGAGACTTACTAGATGTCTGTGTGGTGGTATATCTGGACGATATACTTATCTATTCACGATCCTTGTCTGAACATATAAAACATGTAAGACTTGTGTTATCCAGACTACTCACACACAATCTATACGTGAAATTAAAAAAATGCCTATTCCATAAAGAAGTATTATTCCTAGGATACATCACATCCAAAACCGGAATCAAGATGTATATGAGTAAGATATCCTGCATTCAGGATTGGCCTATACCAACCACCCGCAAGGCTCTACAGCGATTCCTTGGATTTTCAAACTTCTATAGGAAGTTCATCAAGAACTTCTCTGCCATTGTGAGACCCCTCACACAGCTCACAAGTATAAAAAAAACATTTAAATGGTCAGATGAAGCAAGTGGCACTTTTCGCTTGTTAAAATCAAGCTTTACCTCTGCTCCCATACTACGCCATCCAGACCCATCCCTCCAATATATTCTGGAGGTAGATGCGTCAAATATGGCAGTAGGAGCAGTTCTCTCCCAACGACCAACAAATACTTCACCACTTCACCCAGTTGCCTTCTTCTCCAAATCATTAAGCAGCCCAGAGGTAAATTACCCAGTGGGTGAAAAGGAGTTGCTTGCCATAAAACTGGCTCTGGAAAACTGGCGACATCTACTTGAAGGCACCCGATTACCAATAATCATATATACAGATCATAAAAATCTTCAATATCTTCAGACTAACAAAACCCTCTCCCACCGGCAGGTACGATGGTCACTATTCTTCCTAAGATTCAATTTCCTAGTGACCTACATTCCTGCAGACAAGAATAAAAAAGCGGATGCGCTATCACGATTAACTGAAAATAATTACGCCGAAATCCCTTCTGTTCCTATAATACCCTACAAGCGTATTATTGGGGTTGTCCGTTCCTTGAAGGAAGAGATTTTGCACAGTATAGGTTTGGATTCACCTCCACCACAACTAAGTACTGATGCAGAAGGCTTCCTCTACTACAACGACAAACTCTACATACCCCCTACTATGGGTACCAAGATCCTGGAATTGTCACATGATGTGCCTATGGCAGGACATATGGGTATCACGAAAACTCTTAATTTGCTTACCAGACAGTTTTGGTGGCCTGAGATGAAGACATCTGTACAGAAATTTGTTTCTTCATGCAACATCTGTGCCAGGTCCAAAATTGACACTACAAAACCATCCGGTCTACTATGCAGTCTACCAATACCCCAGACTCCATGGGAAGTTGTGTCCTTGGACTTTATAGTAGAACTACCACCTTCCAAAGGATTTAATACCATTCTAGTGTCAGTGGACCATCTAACAAAGATGGCACATTTCGTTGCTATTCGCAGATTACCTTCATCCAAACAAACAGCGGAACTACTAGTGAAACATGTCTTTAAGTTACATGGAATTCCAAAGACTCTCTTATCTGACCGTGGTTCACAGTTCATCTCCAAGTTTTGGCAAGAACTATGTCACATACTACGGATTGAGCGAAAGCTCACTTCTCCCTACCATCCTCAGACCAACGGACAGACTGAAAGAGTCAACCAGTGCATTGAGCAATATCTACGTTGCTACACTTCATACCTACAGGATGATTGGGTGGATCTCCTTCCCCTAGCAGAATTTGCTTACAACAACGCAACCCCCAGTACTACCAAACAAAGTCCGTTCTACTTGAACTATGGGTTTCATCCCTCTCTTCTTCCACCACGCATCCTTCCCTCAAGTAACCCAGTAGCCTCAGACTATCTTACCCAAATAAAAGACTCTCTGGGTTTACTTAATACTACCATCTCACAAGCTCATAGTCAACAAAAAAAGTACTACGACCTTCGTAGAAGAATTTCTCCTCAGTATGCTATTGGGGACCTCGTTTGGCTATCAACAAAAAATTTAAGATTAAAGATCCCTAGCAAAAAGCTTGGACCTTTATTCTTGGGACCCTTCCCAATCAGGAAACTTATTGGAAAAGCTGCAGTACAGCTCACCTTACCGGCAGATCTCAAGATCCATCCCATCTTCCATGTGTCGCTATTGAAGCCACACGTTCCTAACCAAGGAATAAGGCCTACCATCTTGCCTCCACCTCCTATACAAGTTGAAGGCGGAGAAGAATATGAGATCAAAGACATTTTGGATTCTCGCATCCATAGAGGAAGACTCCAGTATCTCATAAGATGGAAGAACTATGGACCCTAAGACGACACCTGGTTAGATACCTCTGATGTACATGCACCTAGGCTTATACAAAGATTTCACTCGAAATACCCAGAGAAAACAGCACTATAGGCCTTCCGGAGCCGGCCTTAAGGGGGGGGGGGGTACTGTAAGATTCTGGTACCTCTAGTACCCTTATTTACTACTTTCTTTTCAATGCGTCCCACCTTTCCCTTTAGGTGGTACGCATATACCTTTAAGAGCGATGAGGTCACTGCTGAGCGCCGCAGAGCGGCTATTTCAACCGCCGGCGGTCTCACTCACATCGTTCGTTCAACCTGCTTGGCTGTCCACATGCTTGCTAGTGTGTCTCGCTGTCGGAACCTCCAGTTGCTTTCCTTTGCCTTGAACAGACCGGAACCTCGCTCCTGATCCCTGTATCTCGCTACCGGATCACTCCTCATTACCGGACCCAGCTACTAACCTACTCTCTAGTGATAAGTACCCCGCAGGGGAAACCTCCATAAAACCTACTTACACTATATCTATTGCTCACTAAAGACTGTCACTCTCTATGCAATACTAAAACTATCATCTGCACTGTTATTTAGATTGCTAGCTCTTGAGCCTACTAACATCTATCCTTGCACTGGGTTAGTCTCTCCTGTATGTCATCTGCTATCCTACCACCTACTACCATACATGATTGCTAACCTATCTGCATCCTACCTGTTACCATCTATACTCTCCTGAACATTTCTCTCAAGTGCTTGCCATCTACTGTCACTGTTCATACCTGTCCCTTCAGCACATCACCACTATACTGCTATATACATCTATCACTCCAGGAACATCTTATTGAGTGTGTATATTTGTATGCTGAATCAGGCAGGCCACAGTGATGAGTCTTGGGAGTTGGAATTGATATTTCAACACATCTCTACATGACTGCTGAGTGGAGATTTCTGCAGCTGCAAATCCATCTTGTTACAAAAACGCAGGAGCGTTACAGTGGGTGAGGTAGGCCAGGATTGAAAAGGTGGGAGAGGGAGACCAGGAAGGGGCCAGTGTGAGAGGAAGGCCAGGGCTGGTGGGAGAGGGAGGTTGGGAGAAGGCTAGTGGGAGGGGGAGGCTGGGAGAAGGCCTATATGAACCTGTTGTAAATAGAAGACAAGGCTGTACTCTTGGTAGAGTTGATGGAAGATTGAGAACATGGCTGAACCCTCAGGGAGTTTTAGTGGGGGAGTGTTCGTGGCTATTAAGATCCCAGTTCACAGCCTCTGGCTCAGGAATGGCTCATTGTAGTTATAGACAACATTGGGCTCCATTTATTTCCAATGAAAAGTAATTTCCAAATATCAGTGACAATGGAATATTTATGGAGATGCTCCTCTTGGTGGAGGCAGTCCTGTTCTTGGCCCAATCACACATCCACTGTCCTCTAGCCATCATGTCCTATTTTGGGGGTGAGGAGGCCTCTGCTATGTGCTACCACACCGAATCTTCCCCGACGTCACTAAGGGAGATCCGGGGGGGGGGGGGGGTGTTTCCACCACTCACTACTACATATCTGGCCGCCGTTGATTTTCTTCCTGAGTTATAAGTAAAATTCTCATACGTCACCTTCTGACACATTCCAGGATTCTGATCTCATCCTGAAGGGTAGACTGTTGTGTCTGCCATTCCCAGCCACAGAAATGGAACTGGGCCAGCACATAATCTCGCTGTTATCATCAGGAGACCCTGTGTACTTGTTGGCTGTTCAGTGGCTTTTTTCAAGTTATCATTTGGAGGGAATTTGTAGAGGAAAGAAAGAAAAAATTGTCCATCTGATATTATTACACCTGGCTGGGGGAGGGTAAATGGAGGCGTCATCCACAGAAGCCAATCAGAGGGCAGCTGTCTCTTCTATAAAGACCAGTAAATAAAGAGGAGCCTTGCGATGTCATAGAAATACTGGGTTGGACAACTGTTGAGGCCAGGGGCGTATCTACTGTAAGGCAAACAAGACGTTTGCCTTGGGCGGCATTTTTTAAGCAGGGGGGCAGTGCCACCCAGAGGCAGAAAGGACACTACAAGGAGTGGTGTTGCTAGGGGGGTGTGGACCCACCAGAGGGGTGACACCAGGGGCGGCCGCAGACTGACCATTCAGTGATGGGAGCGAAGCGGAAGCAGGAAGTGGTGGTGGGTGCTGCCTTCGATTCCGGAAGTAGCTCACTTGTGAGAGAAGGTCGGAGTGGTCATGCCTCGGCAGCCTAGCTACACACAGCTGCACAAAAGAAGCGGGTGGGCCTGCGGTAAAGGGGAGGGTCCGGTGTTGTTTTTTGGGGGGGATGGGAGAATCTCCTGTTGTAGTATGGGGATATAGGGTGCCCCCCTTTCTCTCCCCCACTTCTTTTCTCCTTCCCTCTCTCACCCCTCCACCTTCTCTCTCTCTCCCCAACCTTCCCCCCTCCCTCTCTCTCCCCCACCTCTTTCCCCCCTCCCTCTTCCCCTACCTCTCTATCACTCCCCCTCCCTTTTCACACTCCCCCTCACTCTCTCTGACCCCTGAAGAAGTGGAGCCCAAATAGGAAGGGGTAGAGTTTACAGATGAAGGGTTGGGTCTTAAACAGGAAGGGGTGGGACAAATTTAGATGGGGGGGAGGTCGATTTTAATCTTGCATTGGGCAGAACAAAACCAAAATAGACCATGGATTTGGGACCCAATGGTTGGGGGCTACAGGATGTACATCAGCTCTGTATAGAATTCTTATGTTATTAACTGGATTAAAACATTCAGATTTAAGGAATATTGCTTGCCTGCATTGCTTCTGTATATTGTGTATTCTTATTTCCATCCAGCAGGTGGTGCTCCTGTTGTTTACAGAGCTCAATAACTGAAACATAAACGCAGTCACTAATTAAATACATTGATCCTGCGAGTGACTATCTATGAAATGAAGTGAATTTAGGCTGCTAGCATTGTTCACAATCCCACTCATGTGCGAACTAAATCAATACGAAATAAATGCTGCGCTATGCAAATGCTAAGTGACTATACAATCAGAACATAACAATATCAAAATAATATTAAAAAGTGCATAAATATAGTGAAAAATTGTCCAACTTATAGTGAAATATTGTCCAACATAAATGTGCAATCACCATATAACAACGAAAGAGTCCATGCAAATGATTGCTTTCAATAAAAATATAAAGAAAAACACACAAAGTTCCTGATCCGCCGTGCGATTCCTTCTCAGTGCAAAAAAACATTAGTGTGCCACCTCACAACACAGGGTCACGTGTCTTCCTCAGGAGTCATAGTGTGCCACCTCACGACACAGGGTCACGTGTCTTCCTCAGGAGTCACGCACGTGTGACCTAATAAGTGTGGGTCCAATTTTTCTGGTAAGCCCCCCTCCTTTTTCTTCTACATCGGTGGAGGCCACATACACAAGTGACAATATTAAAGGCACTTCATTCAAGAAGATTCTGCACTTTGGTGATTTCTTTTCATAGCCTCAGAGATATCGCCTCATCAGCTTTCTCTGACTTGCTGCACTTCGTTTATTTCTATTTGTATTATACACTTTAATATTTTTCAACCATTGATGCGGTTTTTCAGCCATTTTCTTGGTTGTATGCTCTATATTTATATATACACTTTTAACCACTTGCCTACCGTGCACTTTCACCCCCTTCCCATCCAGGCCAATTTTCAGCTTTCAGCGCTCTCACACTTTGAATGACAATTGCGCGGTCATGCTACACTGTACCCATATGAAAGTTTTATAAATTTTTTCACACAAATAGAGCTTTCTTTTGGTGGAATTTAATCACCTCTGGCTTTTTTATTTCTTACAAAAAAAAAAAGAAAAAAGACAGAAAATTAAAAAAAAAAAAAGTTTTTCTTATTTTCTGTGAGTAAATTTTGAAAATAAATACATTTTTCTCCTTCACTGATGTGCGCTGATGAGGTGGCACTTATGGGCACTGATGAGGTGGCACTTATGGGCACTGATGAGGTGGCACTGATGAGGAGGTACTAATATGCCGCACTGATGAGCACTGATAGGCGGCACTGATAGGCGGCACTGCTGGGCACTGAGAGGTGGCACTGCTGGGCACTGAGAGGCAGCACTGACGGGTGGCACTGATGGGCACTGAGAGGCAGCACTGATGGGTGGCACTGATGGGCCCTGAGAGGTGGCACTGATGGACACTGACGGGTGGCACTGATGGACACTGATGGGTGGCACTGATGGGCGGCACTGATGAGCAGCACCATCAGTGCCCACAGTGCTGCCAGTCAGTGCTCATCAGTGCCTAGATGAGCAGGCACTGATGGGCACTGACTGGCAGCACTATGGGCACTGATTGTGGGCACTGATGGAGGGCACTGTGGGCACTAATGGTGGGCACATTTTATTTTATTTCCTCTTGTGTAATCAGGGCACTGGTGATCAGTGCCCTGATTACATTTTTCTGTGTCCCCTAAGCGCTGATCGGCTCTCTCCTTCCTCAAACTGCAGTCTCTGTGTGAGGAAGGAGAGCTGGCGATGAGAGATGAGAGATATGTTTACATATGAGATCATCTCTCATTGCATGGGCCGATCACGTGGTAAATGGCCGCTGTGATTGGCCATTCACCACGATCTGTGATTGGCTGTGTCCAAGGGACACGGCCGACACAGATTTTCCCCGATGTGCGCTCGCGGGAGCGCGCAGGGAGCCTGTCACTGGGAGGCCGTATAAAGACGGCCTCCCGGAAATGTGAGTCCGCGCTGTAGCCGTACTTTGGTTATAGCGCGGATATGAAGAAGTTAATTTCCTTTATGTATATTCTGTTTGCACTTGTTTGATTGGTCTTGAAGACTACCCTTGTTGTCCATGTGGAAGATGGGGTACAGTCTCTTAACTCGGGGCCAGCCTGGAGGGGAGCGGAAGCAATCTCCAAACATGCAATTAAACAGAGAAAATGGGCGCCTCTGAGTAAAACTGTAAAAGGTTTAATTCAGCCGGACAAAATAAAAAAATATATATAAGTTAGTGGATTCAGGCACATAGGTGGTCCGGTGTATGGGGTCTGCATGGGGCCGCCTTGTTGGTCTAGAGATGCCGCTCGTATTGTGGTCCTGTCCAGCAGGAAGTATTGATGGTGTGGGGGGATGAATCCAAGGGCTGGACTGCAGGGTGAGCCACAGCGTCTTCCGTGTAGGAGTCACCGGCATGCTTGCGGCGCATTTCGGGGCATGCACACTGTGGTAAGCTACCAGCGCGCGCTCCTTTTTCAAGCTGGTGTGATAGAAGTAGACAGTGCCTTTTATATGCTCGGGATTGGTGCCGCCCGGTGGAGAACATGTGTATGACAGTCCGCGGGAGAGCCTGGGTACACAAGCATGCCTCCCAAATACATCCACCATCTTCACAAAAGAATCGGGGGGCTACACGAACCCAGCTTGTAAGGCCGAACTAAACAACACACCTCAGGAAGTGCCGCCATGGCTAACAGAAGATAGACTTAGAGCTAAACTAGAGAAACTTAACATAAATAAATCCCCGGGACCGGATGGCTTGCACCCGAGGGTTCTTAATGAGCTCAGCCAGGTGATTGCCAGACCATTATTCTTGATCTTTAAGGATAGTTTACAGACGGGTATGGTGCCAGCTGATTGGAAAAAAGCCAACGTGGTACCAATATTTAAAAAGGGGCCGAGATATATCCCGGGTAACTATAGGCCGGTCAGCCTAACATCAGTAGTCTGCAAGATTTTGGAGGGGATGTTAAGGGACCACATACAAGACTTTAGTAATGAAAACGGTATTATTAGTAGCAATCAGCATGGATTCATGAAAAATCGTTCTTGCCAAACCAATCTATTGACCTTCTACGATGAAGTGAGCTGCCACCTAGATAAAGGAAGGTCTGTAAATGTGGTGTATCTGGATAAAGGAAGACCTGTGGATGTGGTGTATCTGGATAAAGGAAGGTCTGTGGATGTGGTGTATCTGGATAAAGGTAAGCCTGTGGATGTGGTGTATCTGGATAAAGGAAGGCCTGTGGATGTGGTGTATCTGGATAAAGGAAGGCCTGTGGATGTGGTGTATCTGGACTTCGCAAAGGCCTTTGATACCGTTCCCCACAAACGCTTACTGTACAAACTAAGGAAGGTAGGTATGGACCATAAGGTGAGTACCTGGATAGAGAACTGGCTCCAGGGGAGAGTCCAGAGGGTGATGATTAATGGGGAGTACTCAGATTGGGCGGGTGTGGAAAGTGGGGTCCCCCAGGGTTCGGTCCTGGGACCAATCATAGTTACATAGTTACATAGTTACATAGTAGGTGAGGTTGAATAAAGACAATAGTCCATCCAGTTCAACCTGTGTAGGCATGTGTGGCTGTAATCATCTCCCATACCCCTGAATGTTCTGATCCTTGAGATGTAAGTCTAAGAGTCTTTTGAAAGCCACCATACTACCCGCAGAAACCACCTCTTGTGGTAGAGAATTCCACAATCTTGTTGCCCTAACAGTAAAGAACCCCCCGCGTTGCCTGAGGTTAAAACGCTTCTCCTCTAATCGCATTGTATGCCCTCGAGTCCTCATGCAATCCCTTCGAATGAACAGCTTTTTTTCTAAGCTGGGATCCCCATTAAGATATTTATAAATTGCTATCATGTCCCCCCTCAGACGTCTCTTCTCCAGGGAGAATAAATCGAGCGATTGTAGACGCTCTTCATAGTCAAGGTCCTCCAATCCCCTAATTAGTTTAGTTGCCCTTCTCTGGACTCTCTCCAGCTCCAACACATCCCTCCTGAGGACTGGCGACCAGAACTGGACGGAATACTCCAGATGCGGTCGGACCAGAGTTTTATAAAGTGGAAGGATTATAGTCTTATCTCTGGAATGCATCCCTTTCTTTATGCATGCTAATATTCTGTTGGCTTTGGAAGCTGCCGCTTGACATTGCATGCTGTTTCCTAATCTATCATCAACCAATACTCCCAGATCCTTCTCCATTTTTGATTCCCCCAAGGGCTCCCCTCCTAACGTGTATTGTGATTTTATGTTTTTAGTCCCCAAGTGCAAAACCTTACACTTCTCCACGTTAAACCTCATTTGCCATGTCGTTGCCCACTCTGTTATTTTGTCCAGGTCATTCTGCAGGATATCTGCTTCATGTTGTGAAGTTATTGCCCTGCCCAATTTTGTGTCATCTGCAAAAACTGATATCGAACTACTGATCCCGTCCTCAATGCTGTTTATGAATAAATTGAACAAGGTTGGTCCCAGGACTGAGCCTTGGGGGACCCCGCTTACCACCTCAGACCAGTCTGAGTATGCGCTGTTTATTACTACCCTTTGGACCCGCCTTTTTAGCCAGTTCCGTATCCAAGAGCAAACCCTGCTATCGATACCTGCAGACCTTATTTTATAAATTAAGCGCTTGTGGGGAACTGTATCAAACGCCTTAGCGAAATCTAAGTACACCACATCTACTGGTCTGCCCCTATCTAGCTCACAGCTCACCTCCTCGTAGAATGTAAGGAGATTGGTTTGACAAGAACGCCCATTTGTAAACCCGTGCTGATTACTGCTGATGATGTTGTTGTCCTTAGCAAACTCTACAATATAGTCCCTTATCATCCCCTCCAGAAGTTTACATACTACTGATGTCAAACTGACAGGCCTATAATTTCCCGGGATATGCCTCTGGCCCTTTTTGAATATTGGAATCACGTTAGCTTTCTTCCAATCCCCTGGTACATCTCCTGTCCTAATACTGTCAGCAAAGATCAGGAACAGTGGTCTCGATATAACTTTACTGAGTTCCTTGAGTACTCTCGGATGTATGCCATCCGGTCCTGGTGATTTGTTTGTGTTAAGTTTATCCAGCCTTTCCCTGATTTCCCCCTCTGTTAGCCATGGTGGCAAGTCCTGTTTATTACTACTAACCATACAGTCATGGTCAGTGTACCCCTCCTTTTCCTGTGTAAAGACTGACGAGAAAAAAGCATTTAGCACGGTTGCTTTTTCAGTGTCCTCTGTAACCATCCTCCCATCATTGTTAATCATGTGTGCAATATGCTCTGCCTTAGTTTTTTTGCTGTTGATATATTTAAAGAATTTCTTTGGGTTTTTTTTACTATCCTCCGCTATTTGTCTCTCAAAGTTGATTTTAGCCATCTTGATTTCTTGTTTACTTTTCTTATTTGCCTCCTTGTATTGCTCGAAAGCCGATACTGTGCCCTCTGATTTATACTTCTTGAAGGCCAATTTTTTCCCCCTAATAAGTTTTATGACGCTACAGTTTAGCCAGCCAGGTTTGGCTTTGTCTCTTCTAAATTTATTTCCCATAGGAATGCACTGCAAGATGCCTTTGCCTAATATGTTCCTAAAGCATTCCCATTTTTCCTCTGTGGTCAGGGATCCCAGGGTTTGGTCCCAGTTTACCTTTTCCATCATTGAGTACAATTTTGGAAAGTTTGCCCTTCTGAAGTTTAGGGTTCTTATGTTCCCCACTTGTCTTGTTATGTTGTTATTTACACTAAATGTGATCATCCTGTGATCCTGTTTAATTTATTCATAAATGATCTAGAGGAGGGGATATCTAGTACAATCTCAGTATTTGCAGATGATACTAAATTAGGCATGCCAATATCTTCTATGCAGGATGTGGAAACCTTACAAGCGGACCTGAACAAAATAACGGGGTGGGGGAGGGGGGCAACTACATGGCAGATGAGATTTAATGTTGATAAATGTAAAGTAATGCACCTGGGGGCCAGAAACCAGAAAGCAAGCTACTCACTAGGGGGGAACCTCTGGGTGAGTCTAGGATGGAAAAGGACCTGGGGGTACTGGTAGACAACAGGCTTGGAAGTGGCATGCAATGCCAAGCCGCTGCAAGCAAAGCCAACAGAATACTGGGATGTATAAAAAAGGGGATTCACTCCAGAAATAAAGAGATTATTCTTCCACTCTACAAAACTCTGGTCCGGCCACATCTGGAGTATGCTGTCCAGTTCTGGGCACCGGTCCTCAGGAAGGATGTGCTGGAACTGGAGAAAGTCCAGAGAAGGGCAACAAAAATAATTAGGGGAATGGAGGACATCAGCTATGAGGAAAGACTACAAGCACTGAACCTATTCTCTCTGGAGAAGAGACGATTGAGGGGGGATATGATATCAATGTACAAATACTGTACTGGCGACCCGAGCATAAGGAACAAACTATTCAGAGAAACGGAATACAATAAGACGCGTGGCCACTCACTAAAACTAGAGGAAAGGCGGTTTAATCTTAAGGTGCGTAAGGGGTTCTTCACTGTAAGAGCGGTAAGGATGTGGAATTCTCTTCCACAAGCAGTGGTATCAGTAGGGAGCATTGATAGTTTCAAAAAACTTTTAGATGGGCACCTTAGAGACCACAACATACAGGGGTATACAATGTACAACATACAGGGGTATACAATGTACAACATACAGGGGGTATACAATGTACAACATACAGAGGTATACAATGTACAACATACAGGGGTATACAATGTACGGTTAAAAGCAAACACACACACATCATAGGTTGAACTGGATGGACTGATGTCTTTTTTCAACCTCACTAACTATGTAACTATTAACCACGACACACACACATTGTAGATCTCTTTTTGGATATCTATGGAGCCAAACTGTACAAAATCAGAAAGCCACGATAGGTACAGATTGTCAGCAGACTTCATTCCACCATGGAAGCGTCCTTCACACCGACAGACTTCACTCCACCGCGGAAGCGTCCTTCACACCGACAGACTTCATTCCACCGTGGAAGCGTCCTTCACACCGACAGACTTCACTCCACCGCGGAAGCGTCCTTCACACCGACAGACTTCATTCCACCGTGGAAGCGTCCTTCACACCGACAGACTTCACTCCACCGCGGAAGCGTCCTTCACACCGACAGACTTCATTCCACCGTGGAAGCGTCCTTCACACCGACAGACTTCACTCCACCGCAGAAGCGTCCTTCACACTGACAGACTTCATTCCACCGTGGAAGCGTCCTTCACACCGACAGACTTCATTCCACCGTGGAAGCGTCCTTCACACTGACAGACTTCACTCCACCACGGAAGCGTCCTTCACACCGACAGACTTCATTCCACCGTGGAAGTGTCCTTCACACCGACAGACTTCATTCCACCGTGGAAGTGTCCTTCACACCGACAGACTTCATTCCACCGTGGAAGCGTCCTTCACACCGACAGACTTCATTCCACCGTGGAAGCGTCCTTCACACTGACAGACTTCACTCCACCGTGGAAGCGTCCCTCACACTGACAGACTTTACTCCACTGTGGAAGTGTCCTTCACACCGACAGACTTCATTCCACCATGGAAGCGTCCTTCACACTGACAGACTTCATTCCACCGTGGAAGCATCCTTCACACTGACAGACTTTACTCCACTGTGGAAGCGTCCCTCACACTGACAGACTTCACTCCACCGTGGAAGCGTCCTTTACACTGACAGACTTCACTCCACCGCGGAAGCGTCCTTCACACCGACAGACTTCAGTCCACCGTGGAAGCGTCCTTCACACCGACAGACTTCACTCCACCGTGGAAGCGTCCTTCACACCGACAGACTTCACTCCACCGTGGAAGCGTCCTTCACACTGACAGACTTCACTCCACCGCGGAAGCGTCCTTCACACTGACAGACTTCACTCCACCGCGGAAGCGTCCTTCACACTGACAGACTTCACTCCACCGTGGAAGCGTCCTTCACACCGACAGACTTCACTCCACCGTGGAAGCGTCCTTCACACTGACAGACTTCACTCCACCGTGGAAGCATCCCTCACACTGACAGACTTCACTCCACCGTGGAAGCGTCCTTCACACTGACAGACTTCACTCCACCATGGAAGCTTCCTTCACACTGACAGACTTCACTCCACCGTGGAAGCGTCCTTCACACTGACAGACTTCACTCCACCATGGAAGCATCCCTCACACTGACAGACTTCACTCCACCGTGGAAGCGTCCTTCACACTGACAGACTTCACTCCACCGTGGAAGCTTCCTTCACACTGACAGACTTCACTCCACCATGGAAGCGTCCTTCACACTGACAGACTTCACTCCACCGTGAAAGCTTCCTTCACACTGACAGACTTCACTCCACCATGGAAGCATCCTTCACACTGACAGACTTCACTCCACCCTGGAAGCGTCCTTCACACTGACAGACTTCACTCCACCATGGAAGCGTCCTTCACACTGACAGACTTCACTCCACCATGGAAGCATCCTTCACACTGACAGACTTCACTCCACCATGGAAGCGTCCTTCACACTGACAGACTTCACTCCACCGTGGAAGCGTCCCTCACACTGACAGACTTCACTCCACCATGGAAGCGTCCTTCACACTGACAGACTTCACTCCACCATGGAAGCGTCCTTCACACTGACAGACTTCACTCCACCGTGGAAGCATCCCTCACACTGACAGACTTCACTCTACCGTGGAAGCGTCCTCCACACTAGGGAGATCCACTTCTTTCACCCTCGGTGGCTGAGGCCTCCACTGTCCTTTGGAAACGGGGGCACCACTCGAATTAGTTACCAAAGATGGGGAGATCCTTGGAGCCCAACGTTGGGCCCTCTGTGCTCTAATCTAGACTAACCAGGTCTAGCACATATTTGTGCGGCTTCGGGGGATGTTCGCACTGGGATAATGGGCATGGTCCAGCACTAAGCTCAGTACTGGATAGATTATCTTCTGGGATTCGGCTCCTACTACTGAGCGCTCCATGGGAGTACCATAAGCTTCCACACCGACATCGCACAGGAAATGATGACACAGCACTCCCCGGTAAACTGGTCATACACCAGTAGAATTTCACTTGAAATTTTTTGTTTTTAAAAACATTTGATTTTCTAATGGCCGGTGGGGTCAGACCAATGCTTAGTTGTCTTTGGTGATGAGAAGATTAGAAGAAGCATGGAAAGGTGATGGTAGTTTGCATTTCAGGAAAGTCAGTTTGGATCTGGGCTGGATCCCGTCATAAATGTATTTTTTTTTTTTAATCAGTTTTTATTGAAAAATTGGAAAACAAGTGCGATAAGCACAAAGAAAAGTAAGACAATTACAGTTGGGTTTACCCAGCATATACAAACTATCTTCAATAAAACGTAAACGTATCCGTATAATTTTCCATCTGGCTCCATTATAGAAGTATATGTAATGCATATAATCAAATATATGCAGAGGGCAAGATCATTTATGTGAAGACATTCCTTAATAGGTCTTTCCAATTATAGCCAGTAACCCGTATTGTCGAACTCTTTCCTTTACCTCTATCCCCGCTCAGTGTTACAAAACTATATGAGGGTAGAAATCAGGGTAAAGAGGATTCTTGTCCTAAATAGGTGAGATTCACCTCATGGTACATGTGAACATGAATAAACTTTTTGTATGAAAGAAAAATAAACCAAAAGAAGAACAAAAAACCATTTTGCCTCTGCATGTTAGAGCATTCCCTTGATTTTCCACTCCCTGATCTTGTTGGGGTTGAGTCAATAGCACCAGACTTTACTTATCTACCATGTAAATACTTCAATCTCGAAACTACTCCTATAGTCAAGTAGAAGAGGTTTTACCTCCTAGAATTCTGTTATAGACCAATTGTATCGGGGATAGTCCAGGAATGTCTAGACAAGCGTCCCAAATACGATCACATTTTGTTGAACTTCCCCTATGTAAGCGAGATTCTCCCTCAGTAGAACCTTTCACTGCTTTTACCCATTGCGCGTGTGTAAGAGGTTTAGGAGAAAGCCATTTCCATGCAATGAGTTTCCTGGCAATGAACAGTACCCTAAGGATAGCAACATATGTGACGGGTGTAAATATCTCTTCATCCAACCAACCCAATAAGCATAGTTTTGGTTCCAATTTAACCACTTAAGCCCCGAAAGATTTGGCTGCTCAAAGACCAGGCCCTATTTTGCGATTCATCACTGCGTGAATTTAACGGACAATTGCGCGGTCGTGCGACGCTGTATCCAAATAAAATTGACATCCTTTTTTTCCCACAAACAGAGTTTTCTTTTGGTGGTATTTGATCACCTGTACGATTTTTATTTTTTGCGCTATAAACAAAAAAAGAGCGACAATTCTGAAAACATAACAATATTTTTCACATTTTGTTATATGAAATTCTCAGAAAAAAAATGTAAAAATCTAAATATTTTAACAATGGGGGGGGCGTGGCTCCGAGCTCTGTGATGGCTGCTTAATCACAGAGCTCCGCCGGACCGCTGAGATACCCGCCGCACAGAGGGCTCCCGCCTACCTACAAACCGGCAAAATATGGACAGTGAGCCTCCCACATACCCTGGGAATGCCACAGAGAAGGAAAGGAGGACAAACTCAGCCTCACAAACTGCCGCCATTCACGGGCACAGGACCGCTCCATAGGCCTCAAAATGGTGGCGGCCCACGCAGACAGGGTCCCTGGGTAACTCAAATATCTACTACTAATTTAGGGGCGCATACACCTCCCACCCCACACAGTGAGGGAAGTTCTCATTCAAGGACCAATACTCCATCTACTAGGAGACCTGCAAGGTCCCGCCAGAAATTAGACCCCACAGTAGGTGACACCTGGGACCCTGACATGGAGGTTAGCAGTGGTTTACCTCAGCAACAACAAGCGACCACCATCATTGACCCTATTACTGGATTCCCTACAACGGGACAGCCGGTCTTAGTCATTGTACTGAAAGACATGTTAATGTCCCTTAGGGACTCAATTCATAATGACCTTACAGCTTCAGTTGCAAGATGTCGCAAGGAAGTATATGAATTAGGCGACAGAGTTGACCAAATGGAACAGGCCATGGGTGAATATTCCACTTCGTACAATACACTGGTTGATGCCCATAGTGCCCAAACGGAAGACATACTATGGATTAAAGATAAATTGGCGGACCTTGAGGACCGTTCCCGTAAGAACAATTTAAAACTCAGGGGAGTCCCAGAAACAGTTCTACAGTCCCAACTTCCTCAGTATGTCCAGGAAATGTTCCGTGCGATTGTCCCTTCACTCTCTGAACAAGATCTTATTGTGGACAGAGTACACAGAATTCCCAAACCTTCTTTTTTGGCTGATGACATCCCTAGAGACATCCTCCTGCGGGTACACTATTATAAAACAAAAGAAGCCATTATGGAACAATTATACAATAACAATTAACAAAATAGACCAGAGACCCCCAGCCTATACATCTGTCCAGATTTTGCCTGATTTATCCTGCCACACTCTTCAACGTAGGAGACAACTGGCCAGTATTACTAAGGCTTTGAGAAATCACTAGATTTCTCACAAATGGAAATACCCCGCAACATTGCTTATAACAGATAATGGTACCACTGTCCCTATTTCCACAATGGATGGAGGTCTCGCCTTCCTACGGCAATGGGACATAATACCTGAAATGTCTCCCTCTCCAAACTTCATCCCATCCAACCTAGAAGTACATCTCAATATGATTGGCAAGTTGTAACCCGAAGACGCCCTCCACACAAGATGAGACATGAAGCGGGTCTCTCTCCCACTCCTCGATGTTCCACCTAATCTCAGCGGTTCTTAGTGGTTCTTCCACCATACCCCATGTTCCTAAGGATATCAGTCAGTATATCCCCGGTTCTGTTCCTGGTTCCTATTTTTGCTTTTTCTTTTTGTTCACTGTTTTAACACAGGATACCTTACCCAGTCTACATGGGATTCCTTACAGTCAACATTTTACCCAAGAGACTCAGGCCTTGACGCTCAGCTACACATTTGCCGGACAGCAGGGATGAGGAATCTCCCACTGCGAGCCTTGGATCCAAGTAAGACCAAGTTTTCTCCTGCACAAACAAGGGATTAAACCATCCCGCCAAACGCCGCTCCCTGTGGCAAGAAGCCCTCACACATAAATGTGTTCAAGAAACACACTTTGAAGTCTCTAAAAGTCCTACGTGCTCCAATCATAACTTCCCCCATGTCTTTCTCTCCTGTGCAAGCAATAAAACAAAAGGAGTCTTGATTGCGGTGCGAGATACAGATAGTTTCCACCTCCGTAGCTCCACCATTGATGAAAACGGAAGATTCATTATACTGACATGTGATATCAACTCCAAACCTTACACGATTGTATCCCTCTACGCTCCTAATGTCCACCAGATCCGTTTCCTCAATACGTTTTTCAAAAAAATACAACGCCTTAAATACGGTGGAATTATTGTTTGCGGAGATTTCAATGCTGTACCTGATTCAGTCCTGGATGCTTCCAAAGGCCCCTCTAAGGGCCGCCAGGAACTTGGTAGTCTGCTCCACAGAGAGGACCTATTTGACGTCTGGAGATGCAACCATACCAATGAGAGAGACTACACCTTCTTTTCTCCCAGACATAACTCATATTCCGAATAGACCTGTTCCTAACGGACAAATGGCTGCTCCAGAAGATTGCAAGTTCACATATCTTTGATATTACATGGTCTGACCATGCACCCATTCTGATCTTAATTTCCGGATGGTCTGGAGGGCGGTAATCCCAACCTAGTTTGGCGTTGTAATACCAAACTATTGCAAAACCCTGAATGTATTAAGAAATTATCTGCTAACCTTACTGAGTACTTCCGTTTTAATGCCCCCTCCACTTCTGATGCTTTTCCCTTATGGAACGCCCATAAAGCGTATATTAGGGGCATGTTGCTGCAACAGGGGGCCAGATTACGGAGATGCTATAACTCTCACCTTGACTTGATTTTAGATAATCTTCATACCCTAGAACAACAGAACAAACTGAAATCGTCAGAGGCACGTTCACAAACTCTTCTGCGACTGAGGGAGGAACTCCGTCTCCATCTTGCGCAGAAGTATGACACACACCTTAGAAGATTGAAACTCACAACATGCCAATAGAGCTGGTAAATACCTGGCTAATCGCTTGAAAGCCGTTAGGACTAAAAACAGGAATGCGTTTCTTATACATCCTTCATCTAAACAAAAAATTCATAATCCCCAAGATATAGCAGACCACTTTGCTGAATATTACGGTACCCTATACAACTTAAGAGACAATAATACTATGTCTCACCCTACTGAATCCCAAATTTCTGATTTTTTGAATACTCTTAACCTTCCTTCTTCGACCCCGCATCAACTGCAACTACTGAGTGACCCCATTTCAGAGCAAGAAATGTGCAGAGTTATAGCATCTCTCCCACAGGGTAAATCCCCTGGTCCTGATGGACTACCCAATGAGTACTATAAAGCCCCGTACACATGTACCGATTGTCGGCCGACCGTTCGGCCGTCTTTTATCCGGTGCTGTTTTGTTGGTTGAAAAGTGCTCAAGACAGCATACGAATTTTGTCGGCCAACAACAACCAACTGCAGAAGTGATGTCATGTTCTGGTCTACTTTTCGTGTGTTTTTTCTTCACTGAGCATGCCCAGTCTTGATCATCACATTTTTGTCGGCCGAAATCTGTACTGACTGATGAACAATCGGCCGTTCTGGTGACGGCCAACAAAAATTTTATAGCCTGCACACCAGATTTTGTTCGGCCGAAAAGTCGCAGTCGGTTGTCGGAAGCATCATACTAACAAGCCGATAATCGGCCGATCGGACGTTGGCCGACTATTTACCCCCGACAGTCGGTACGTGTGTATGGGGCTTAAATCTTTTTCTATGATCCTTGCTCCTCATATGTCATCGGTGTTCGCCTGAGGGGCTGCCTCTTCCGCCTTTCCCAAGGAAATGCTGCAAGCCTACGTAGTAACTATTCCCAAACCAGGGAAAGAGCCAACTACGCCGGCTAATTTTAGGCCCATATCACTCTTAAATTCAGACGTTAAAGTCTATGCAAAAATTCTTGCCCTTATATTATCAGACATTATTCCACTTTTGATCAAGAATGACCAACAAGGGTTTGTACAGGGGAGACAGCCCTCGGACGACACCTGAAGAATTTTGAATGTGATACACAGGGCTTTTTTTCTCAGAGAATAGGTGCAGGAACTCCCCCTTTCAGAGTTACCCCTTGTCTCCGCTCCTACCTAACTCTGACTACCGTTCCTTGGTTCCAGCCCCTGCCCACCTCTTAGAGAATACAGAACCAAGTAACATTTGTCTTCCTAAGTTATTTGTTAATGATAACTATAAAAGCAGTAAAATAGATCCCCTGCAGCCAACAACAATAGACCTCACCCCAGCAACAATAGATCTCCCTAGCAACAATGGGTTACCCGCAACAAAATATCCCCAGCAACAATAGATCTCTCCACAGACAGCATTAATAGAGCTCTCCCTCAACAGTAGATCCCTCCCAGCAACAACTGACCCCCCACCCCGCAGCATAAGACCATCCCAAGCAACAATAGATCCCCCACTGGCAACAATAGACCACTCCCTGCAAAAACAGATCCCTTCCAGAGAGAATAGGTCCCCCAGCAGCAACAATAACCTCCCTGCAAAAATATATCCCCTCTAGCAAAATAGATCCCCTAGCAGACAGCATCAATAGACACTGTAGCACACCCCTGCACCCATTGTCATTACATACATTCAGTTCAGGAGGTGCCGGAACTGCGTTCCCCCTGAAAAAAAGCCCTGGTGATACATCATGCAGAAACCTCCCGAACGCCTTCTCTGTTGTTATACCTTGAAGGCGTTCGATAGGGTGAAATGGCATTACATGGATATGGTGTTATCCCGATTCGGGTTTTGTGGGGAAATTAAGTCTGCTATAATGGCCCTGTATTCTTGCCCGTCAGCCAGAGTATATACATCATGGTCTCCTCTCTAAATCCTTCCTAATTTCTAATGGTACCCGCCAAGGGTGTCTGCTTTCGCTTATTATTTTCGATCTCATGATTGAGTCCATTCGCCAACACCCCTAAATATCTAGTTTCCAGATTGGAGAGGAGAACCATGTGGTCAGTCTTTTTGCTGATGACGTGATCCTCCTTTTGACTGAACCAGAAAAGTCCCTACCTGCAGTGACCAATTTACTCAATGTATTCAGCTTCATATCCTATTATAAAATTAATTATTCTAAATCTCTTATCCTTGACTTGGGAACGGCCCCTAAAGTGAAACTCAAGCTTCAGTCTTTATACCCATTCACATGGGCGAAAGACGGGATCCCCTATTTGGGGATCACATTAACCCCCAAATACACCTAATGGCCCGCGCAAACTACGAACCTTTGATAGCTAATATACACTCACAACTAAATAACATGACACGCTCTATTATATCATGGGTAGGTAGAATAGCGGCATATAAAATGTCTATCTTCCCACAGATCCTGTACTTCTTTAGAGTCCTTCCCATTCCAAAAAAGTACATAACGACCCTCACAAAATTATTAACCCAGTTCATTTGGTTACACAAAAAACCAAGGTACGCAAGGAAACATCTTATTCTTATTAAGAAAACAGGAGGTATGGGGCTCCCGGATATTCATGACTACAGGTTAGCGGCCATTTTAGAACAACTGGGCTACTGGTTTAAGCTATCCGACAGACCTGGATGGGTAGATATGGAGACGTCACTCTGCAACGCTCCGGATCTGGCATCAGTTCTATACATGGATCATTGAGTCCCTAGAAATATCTCCTCCCTTTCTCCACTTATGGAAGCTTCTGTAATAGCATGGCGCCATGTTATGACCAGTGCCAATAAAGAACCCCCTATCGATATTCCACCTATACCAATACAAAATTTGGAATCCAGAATCCCCTTTCTATATACCAAACCTCTACTCAGCCATTGGATCAAATATGTTCAAGATTTTTACACAGATGGCCATCCACGTAAGTGGTCTGACATGTAGGGTCGTTTTTCCCTTCCTCCCAGGTTATATTTTGTTTGCTTTCGCATTTCACGAAATTTGTCAAAATACCCCTTACCTGTTTTATATGTCTTTCCTTCTGTTTGGGCTTTCCTCACGGCTCCAACATACAGGAAAGGTGGAATCTCTCTTATTTATAATTCTCTCCAATACAAATCAGAATTCCAACTTTCAGTGGCTATTCAGAAATGGAATAAAGATCTGGACTCATCATTAACCAGTTGCCGACCGCCGCACGACTATATACGGCGGCGGTCAGCCCCGGCCAGGCAAAGTGACGTATATATACGTCACTAGCCTGTCACTTCCTTGTGAGCCAATAGCGGGCGAGCGTGCACCCGCGGAGGCGCGCGCCCGCCACGGCTCGTTCCCTAGGAAGTCCGTGCGTGTGACCGGCGGACCCGATGTCTGCCGGTCACTCGGCGATCGTCGGTGGAGAGGGAGAAAGGCAGGCGGCTGATGTAAACAAGCCGCCTGTCATTCTCCCCTGTGTAGGAATGCTGATCATACGGTTCTACTATGTAGGACCGTTGATCACTGTTCCTACACTAGTAGCCATGTCTAATCACAGTAAAAAGCACGCCCCTAGGGACACACTTAACCCCTCCTTCCCCAATAAAGTTACCCCCTTCCCTGCCAGTGTCATTTTACAGTAACAGTGCATATGTATAGCACTGATTACTGTAGTAATGTCACTGGTAACCCCAAAAGTGTCAAAAATGTCAGTCAAGGGTCCGATCTGTCCACCGCAATGTCGCAGTACCGCAAAAAAAATCGCAGATCGCCGCCATTACGCGTTAAAAAAAAACACACCAAAAATGACAAAAATCTTTCCCTTAGTTAGTAAACGCAATAACTTTTGCGCAAAGCAATCAAAGTACGCTTTTTGCGAATTTTTTTTTACCAAACATATGTAGCAGAAAACAAATTGGCAAAAAATGTTAAAAAATTTTGATTTTTACATTTTTTTTTGGGGGGGGGGGGATTTCATATAAAAAAATGTGAAAAATATTGTTATTTTTGCAAAATTTACGCTATTTTTTTGTTTATAGCGCAAAAAGTAAAAATCGCACAGGTGATCAAATACCACCAAAAGAAAGCTCTGTTTGTGGGAAAAAAAGAACGTCAAATTAGTTTGGGTACAGCGTCGCACGACCGCGCAATTGTCCATTAAAGTCACGCAGTAAAAAATCGCAAAAAACCCCCTGGTCAGGAACCACCGGGGCTTAAGTGGTTAACAGGGATTATACAAAAACCGTCCATGGGTTTGGCCCTACTCAATCTTGGGATCGATAAGTTTCCATTATCTATGAGACAAGTTGTATGTCATGTATTATTAGCGGCACGCCACAACATACACACGGCACTCAAAACCCACTTAACATATCAGACG
Source organism: Pelophylax lessonae (assembly GCF_965119305.1). Classification (NCBI taxonomy): domain Eukaryota; kingdom Metazoa; phylum Chordata; class Amphibia; order Anura; family Ranidae; genus Pelophylax; species Pelophylax lessonae. Next base: position 562,236,594 of record NC_138772.1, on the reverse strand, counting down.
TTAGATTAGTGGTTAATCGCAATCACCTGTTTGAACGCCTACTAGCAATTAACCAGGGCTAATGTGTAGCCTTCGATAAGAGATGGAAGATGTGGACTGACTGTAGAGGGTAACAAAACTGACTGATTACTTCACTATCCACTAGAGCAGGGGTGGGGAACCTTTTTTCTGCCAAGGGCCATTTGGGTATTTATAAAATCCCTCGGGGGCCGTACAAAATTATCAACTTAAAAATGTACCTGTTATATTTGGTCAAACTGCTTCTGTTTTGTGAGGTGTGTGATGTTAGCTGGTATTGATGATGTTGCTACTTGCAACTGGTTTTCCAGGTTTGCGTCGGTCAGTCTGGAGCTCAGTCGACTCTTTGTGGTGGTAAATTTTGAAAAGAACTGCTGATGGGTACCGCTGGTGGGTATAGCTTGCTGGTACTTCTGGTGGGTACAGCTGGCTGGCATTGCTGGCTGGTACTGCTGTGGGTACAGCTGACTGGCATTGCTGGCTGGTACTGCTGTGGGTACAGCTGACTGGCATTGCTGGCTGGTACTGCTGTGGGTACTGCTGGCTCTGGCTGGTACTGCTGCCTCTGGCTGGTACTGCTGTGTGTGCTGCTGGTGGGAAATGCTGGCTAGGAGAAGTGTAGAGTGCAGCGGCGCTGCGCTGGAGGAAGAGGCGATGTTTCCTGTATTGGTCACAGGCGGAGTGCATTTGATATCACTCCGCCTGTGACTCAGACTGTCAGAATGGAGCTGGAACTATACAGGAATCATCGGCTCCGTTCTGACAGATCAGCTGAGACAGAGACTCAGCTGCACGGGGGGGCCAGACCAGATGACTTTCCGGGCCGCATATGGCCCTCGGACCGTAGGTTCCCCACCCCTGCACTAGAGGTAGGCGTTTTGCTATGGTTGGGCCTGGTCGGGAAAACCGATGTTCCCTCCCCTCTTGTACAGTAAGTACTCGTTGGGGGTGCAGGAGAGGAGGGGACGTCGGAGGAATGACCTGTGCACCGCCTTCCCCTTCAACGAGATATTATTTTCTAATGTGTCTAAGAGGCTTTTCTACTACGTCCCTCATATTAACATTAGATTCTGATATATTTTCTGACTGTCTGGAGTTACTGTATTGTATTTGATTATTATATCCTGTGTATTTTTGTTTTATTTGTGCATGTTCCACAATATTGAAATTGTCATGTTTTTATTTGCTTATGCAAAACCAAATAAAAATGTATTGAAAATTTTTTTTTTTAACATTTTATGCCAATTTGTTTTCTGCTGCATATTTTTGGTAAAAAAAATCGCAATAAGCGAATTTTGATTGGTTTGCGCAAATGTTATTGCGTTTACTAACTATGGGAAAAATTTATGTCATTTTTATTGTTTTTTTTTTTTTACTAGTAATGGCGGCGATCTGCGATTTTTTGCAGGACTGCGACATTGCGGCGGACAGATCGGACCCCTGACTGACATTTGTGACACTTTTGGGGGTACCAGTGACATCACTACAGTAATCAGTGCTATAAATATGCACTGTCACTGTCAAAATACACTGGCAGGGAAGGGGTTAACTTTATTGGTGATCAAGAGGTTAAGTGTGTCCCTAGGGGCGTGATTCTAACTGTGGAGGGGCGTGGCTTGTGATGTAATCACAGAGACATACGATCCTACATAGCAGGATTGTATGATCTCTGCAGTTACATCAGGGAGAATGACAGATGGCTGTGTTTACATCAGCCGTCTATCTTTCTCCCTCTGCAGCGGGAGATCGTGAGTGGTTGGAGGCCATCGGAGCCACCGGTCACTCACGCTAGCTCCCAAGGGAACGAGCGAGGGCAGGAGCGTGCCGCCACAGGCGCGTGCTCGCCCCCCACAGGCGGCTGAGCGAGTGACGTACCCCTACGTCACTTTGCCCAGCAGCGGCTTCCTGCCGCAGTATATCTGCGGTGGGCGGTCGTTATGTGGTTAAGAGTGACATTCCAAATTTTTTTAATTGAGTTTAGTACTGTCGTCCAATAACATAATAACTTTGGACATTTCCATAGCATATGAAGAAGCGTTCCATTATTTATTTCATACCTCGGCCATAATGGGGACTGCACCATTTATGTAATTTATGTGGGGTGCGGTAGGTGCGATGTATGATAAAAAGCTGGGTAAGTTTTTGGGTTGATCAGAGTAACAATTTAAGTACATTATCCAGTATACTGGCCCACTCCTCCGATATATGACCTAGGTCTTCCGACCAACCATCTCTGCATTTGAATGACATAGCTTTAGAAATCTGGTCCAGAAAAGACCCGTATAGAGATGAGATCTGCCCCCTTTTGGTCGGTGATGTGATGAGTCGTGTAAGTATTATGGGATTAGTTGGCTCCCAATTAGATATTCTGGACTGAGTAGTAAGGGCGTGCCTTAATTGGAAGTATTGAAAAAAGAGGTTATTTGGTAATCCATATTCCTTTCTCAGCGATTGAAAGTCTTGTAATAGATTTCCACCATACAGTTGTGAAATATTGATCAGCCCATGCCTAGCCCATTTAGAGAAGTCCTTAACTTATCCAGTTCCGAGTAGTTACTATTATTAACAAAACGTGAGCAACTAGAGTAGCCCGCATACTGGAAATGTTGTTTAGTTCTATACCAAATTCTATCTATTAGTACTAGCGTAGGATATTGGCACAATTTTCCAAATTCGCCCGCCTCTATACACTCTATGAAATTATTTGAGAGCAATGTTGTGATAATATTCCTAATTGGATCAGATAATTCAGGAATGAGCCGGCCTGTAATATGTTGTAATTGAGCTGCTAAATAATAGCAAAATGGATTAGGTACTGCCAGCCCACCCGAGTCCCTCACTTCCTGTAACGTTTCCAGTCTTATACAGGGAGTCTAAAAAAGGAAATTTTTTAGCTTTTAACAATGTATCAAGAATCACTGATTCAGACACTCTGAGAGGGAGTCCCCAAGGGACCAGCTGAACTAGGTCTGCGTACCAGGACCTGTGAGGCCAGTCTGGTGCCACTAGGATGACCGGAATCCCTTCTGCCCCAATCCTTCGCAGAAGTCTCAGCAGAAAAGTCAGCAGAGGAAATGCGTACATTAGACGATATTGGCTTCAAGGAGCTTCAAGAGCGTCTGTGGTGGTGGCCAAAGGATCTCGAGACCTTGCTATGAACTTCTGCACCTTCCTGTTGAGACGAGAGGCCAACAGATGCACATCGGGAGTCCCCCACCTGAGTCACAGTTGAGGATGACGGTGATCAGAGAGGAAGAGGAATTTCATAGAACTGCCACTAGAGGCCCACTGCTGAATCACCTCCCCAAAAGTCTCCAAAAACATGTCCGCCAATTTATAGTAATGTGAAACTACAAGAAAATGGCCACCGGACTACACAAACATGGCCACTGATAGATATATATACGCGGCACCCTCCAAGGACCACCAGGTAAAGTTGGACAGCCAGGGGGGCCCCCGCTAGGGACCCCGACCAGGACCATACCCCCGAAGCCGCGTATGTGCTACCAGTGGGGAGCCCCCCCAGCCCCTGCTCAACACCCCCACCATAAAAACCAGGCATGGCTGCCCCGGGGGGGAGCTAGATATGGGTGAATGGGGGGGGGGGGTCTGCAAAGGGACCCCAATATTGAGGGGGGAGTGTAAATTGGGGGAAGAAGGGCACTGACCAACACAGGGAGGGGCCCACATCCACCATCAGAGGTTTGGGGGGATACTACTTACCACACCATGGGACCAGGTGGACACCACTCCAGACAGACCACCCATCGTCTTGGCATGGGGGTGCTGCGGGCCAGAGGTAAGCTGCGACTAAGATCGTGACCAGGGCTATGCATCCTTGCGAGACGTTTAACTCGCAGGCCAGCCCCCGTCCAGTGGGGCTATGTCGCGGCCAATCCAGTGCGGAGCTAAGGTCGGGTCGCGCTCACTGGCTAGACTGGGAAGGACTGTAAGGATGTAGGATGTCCAGTCCACCGCCCAGTCTGGCAGTTGATTGTGGTTCTCACAGGAACAGAAAATAAGAAAAAGAAAAACAATTTGTTTAAAAAGGAAAAAAAAATGCTAGGACCAGAGATCCCAGCAAGGAACTCGGTCCTCACTCCGGACTAGGCAGGAAAAAACTTAAATCCTATAGCAGGAAGTGGGAGTATACCCCCTGGGACTGCCCTATAGGCGTGGTCAAATTTTTTTGTGCTTAGTGTCCTCCTATGGAGAGCAGCATAAATCCATCGATCTAGAAGATATGGAGCTGTGTCCATCAATGAACGAAAGAGAAAAAGGTATTGCATTTGTTAACTACTTGCCTACCGCGCTCTCACACTTTGAATGACAATTGCGCGGTCATGCTACACTGTACCCATATGAAATTTTTATGATTTTTTTCACACAAATAGAGCTTTCTTTTGGTGGAATTTAATCACTACTGGGTTTTTTATTTCTTACAAAAAAAAAAAAGAGAAAATTTTGAAAATAAATACATTTTTCTCCTTCACTGATGTGCGCTGATGAGGCGGCACTGATGGGCACTGAGGTGGCACTTATGGGCACTGATGAGGTGGCAATTATGGGCACTGATGAGGTGGCACTGATGAGGTGGTACTAATATGCTGCACTGATGAGCACTGATAGGCGGCACTGATAGGTGGCACTGCTGGGCACTGAGAGGCGGCACTGCTGGACACTGATGGGTGGCACTGATGGACACTGACGGGTGGCACTGATGGGCAGCACTGATGAGCAGCACCATCAGTGCCCACAGTGCTGCCAGTCAGTGCTCATCAGTGCCTAGATGAGCAGGCACTGATGGGCACTGACTGGCAGCACTATGGGCACTGATGGTGCGCACATTTAATTTTATTTACCTTTGTTGTAATCAGGGCACTGGTGATCAGTGCCCTGATTACATGTCTCTGTGTCCCCTAATCGCTGTTCAGCTCTGCTCTTCCTCACACGCAGTCTCTGTGTGAGGAAGGAGCGCTGGCGATGAGAGATATGTTTACATATGAGATCATCTCTCATTGCATGGGCCGATCACGTGGTAAATGGCCGCTGTGATTGGCCATTTACCACGATCTGTGATTGGCTGTGTCCAAGGGACACGGCCGACACAGATTTTCCCTGATGCGCGCTCGCGGAAGCGCGCGGGGAGCCTGTCTCTGGGAGGCCGTTTAAAGACGGCCTCCCAAAAATGTGAGTCCGCGCTGCAGCCGTACTTCGGCTATAGCGCGGATATGAAGAAGTTATAGATATGGATAGGAATCCATGTAGGAGCGTTGTGAAGCGCATATAAAAACTGTGCTTTCCATATCATTTTAATTAGGTTATAGCATCCCACTACTCATAATGGTAGTTTAACCCAGCTAGCTGATTTTTCTTTAAATTTTTGTAGCAATGGCGTAATGTTTAGCTTAACATATGTGTTTAGGTTGGGGGTGAATACCTATTCCCAGGTATCGAAATTTCTCCACTATTTTTATCTGTGACACCATATGTGGCAGCGGTAGGGTAAGATGGTCTAGTGGTAATAGCATAGATTTATCCCAGTTTATTTGGAAGCCTGAGAAGGATCCGAACTTTTGTATTAACGTCATGAGATTCGTTAAGAGTCAGCAGTGTCGCCTAAAAACAGAAGCGCATCATCCGCATACAATGCTATTTTTTCCTCCCCGTCTCCTCTTTTAAATCCACAAATATTAGAGTTCTCTTTAATGGCAGCTGCCAAGAGCTTCACCGCCAGAGCGAATTGCAGGGGAGACAAGGGGCACCCCTGCCTCGTTCCTCTGCGAAGAGCAAAGAAGGGAGATAGCATGTTGTTTATCATAATTCAGGCAGTCGGAGCAACTTAATCCATGATATAAACGTTCCACCCAAATTACATTTCTCAAATATTAACTATTAATATTGCCATCCTACGCTATCGAATGCCTTGGCGGCATCGAGCAAGAGGGTGGCTCTATGTCCCTGGTTATCTGTAGTGTTGTGGACCTTTATTTAGTTAAATAGTCATAATGTCTCCCAGTGTCAGTTTTACCGGTAATCTCTACTCACAGTGATTATTGTTTTAACTGTCATTGTGGAAAGACTTGTTAGTGAAAAACCTTCCATTAAGATGAGATGGCACAATACTTGTAGCAAAGAGAATCCATCGCACAGATCTATACCTGCCACCTGGGGCCCCGTCTATTTACTGCAGTGATATGTTTGTGATGTAGAATTCTTATCATTTTACCAAGATTAACCACTTAAGCCCCGGAGGATTTGGCTGCTAAACGACCAGGGGGTATTTTGCGATTCGGCACTGCGTGACTTTAACGGACAATTGCGCGGTCGTGCGACGCTGTACCTAAACGAATTTGGCGTCCTTTTTTTCCCACAAACAGAGCTTTCTTTTGGCGGTATTTGATCACCTGTGCGATTTTTTGATCACGCGCTATAAACAAAAAAAGAGCGTCAATTTTGCAAAAATAGCAATATTTTTCCCTTTTTTTTATATGAAATTCCCCCCCAAAAAAATGTAAAAATCTAAATTTTTTAACATTTTCGGACAATTTGTTTTATGCTACCTATGTTTGGTAAAAAAAATCGCAAAAAGCGTATTTTGATTGGTTTGCGCAAAAGTTATTGCGTTTACGGACTAAGGGAAAGATTTTTGTCATTTTTGTTGTTTTTTTTTTTTAACGCGTAATGGCGGCGATCTGCGATTTTTTTTGCGGTACTGCGACATTGCGGCGGACAGATCGGATCCTTGACTGACATTTTTGACACTTTTGGGGTTACCAGTGACATTTCTATAGTAATCAGTGCTATATATATGCACTGTTACTGTAAAAATACACTGGTAGTGAAGGGGTTAACTTTATTTGAGAGGGAGGGGCTGTGTGTGTCCCTAGGGGCGTGATTCTAACTGTGATTGGCTGTGGCTTCAGCTGTATGCAGAGTGATCAACGGATCTACATAGTAGATCCAGATGATCAGCTCTCATACAGAGGGGAGAATGACAGGCAGCTTGTTTACACAAGCTGCCTGACTTTCTCCCTCTCCCCCGCCGATCGCAGAGTGGCCGGCGGACATCGGGTCCGCCGGTCACACGCGCGGGGGGGTCTGTGACCACGCGGGAGCGCGCCTCCGGCGGCGCGCGCTCGTTTCCTAGACCCTCACAAGCTAGTGACGTAGCCCTACGTCACTTTGCCTGTGAGGGGCTGACCGCCGACGTAGATCGGCGTGCGGCGGTCGGCAAGTGGTTAATGGATGGCGTCTTTTAGTCATACTTGATCCGAGTGACTGAAACACTGCTGCTATTGTCTTATGCAGATAAAGCATCATCAACTGGAACAAATAGAATGGTCACTATTAAATATGGTTTATATATATGAACTATATTTGATGAGATCCACTAACAGGTAATGGGTCCATGTTTGTGAATGAGCACAGACAGGTCCATAAGATGGCAGCCATTTCTGCTCATCTCTGCACGTCTGTATTTTTACATAAGCACTGCCCATTGTACTTTTTGAATGTATACATGTTCTGTGATTGGTGGTCTTGAAGCCACTCCCTGTAACCCCCTTTTATCCACTTGCTGTAAATAAACCAGCCCTGCCCTGAGAAGCATACAGGAAGACACACACAGCACAGACCACACATAGACACTCTTACATCCATTCATGCATGCAGAAAACTCTCATACACACACATAACCACTGGCTCTTATCAACACTCACGCATCCACACACATACATACGCAGAGAGAGAGACCCGGGTAAATGGCATCGATATGACCCAGCGTGTCTGTTCCTTTTTTTGTCGCCGACCGTTTGGTAAACCTTATGCAAAAGATCGGTACATTTCTACTTTTCAGTACAAGCTATTAATGGCGTTTGGTGCGTATTAATCTTCAACGCACTGATCGGGTTTCTATGCTCCAAGCCCTATTAATTTCCACAACAGTAGGGATCTGCATATTTAAACATATACGACGTAGATTATTCGCTGTGGATCGATTGGGTATAAACCCTGATTTGTCCTGATGAATAGTTTTGGTTATAACTTTGGATAGTCACATTGCAAGAGCTTTAGTAAGCAATTTCAGATCAGTCGTTAGAAGTGAGATAGGTCTATAGGACTTAGGTTGATCAGGATCCTTCCCAGGCTTCAGCAAAACAAAAACCACAGCCTCATACATGGACGGCGGTAAGGTACCTTGTTCTTGTGCATTTACAATTGTTTGGACCAATTCTGGTAAAAATTGGATTTTTGTAAGAACTTACTGTAAAATACTTTTCTCTGAGTCCTTTGACAGACGCAGCTCTTAATGCTTCTTCACTAATGGGTTATGCGCCATCTACAGGAGTAGACCAGGCAGTGAAAAACTCACTCTACACGCCTATAGGGGCTGTCCCTCACGACATAACGACATAACCCCAGACACACTGTGCTCTAAAATCAGTTTCGTAGCATGCAGTGGAAGAAGACACAGAGGGGCGGGAGCTGCCTCTGTCAGAGGACTCAGAGAAAAGGATTTTACGGTAAGTTCTTACAAAAATCCAATTTTCTCTTACGTCCTCTGACAGACGCAGCTCTCAATGCTTCTTCACTAATGGGATGTCCCAAAGCAGTGTAGGCATGAGGGGTGGGAAGAACGCAACCAAAAAAACTGTTAACGCATTTCCAAGGCTAAAAACGTAGCCAACAGGGCAACAAAAAGCTCAACCAACACCAACAGGAGCTTACCCCAAAACAAAAATTCACCCCCAAAAGAGAAAACCATGTCTCTTCGTCAAACAGCAGCCTGCAAAACTTTGCGGCCAAAGGAAGCATCCGAGGATGCCATCAAATCAATCTTGTAGAATTTTGTAAAAGTGTGTACAGACGACCAGGTTGCCGCTTTACACACCTGAGCCACAGAAGCCTGATGGCCAAAAGCCCAAGAGGCACTCAGCGCTCTAGTAGAATGCGCCCTCACAGGGAAAGGAGGAACCTGACCCTTTAACGAGTAGGCCTGAACAATAGTCTGTCTGATCCATTTTGATATGGTTGCAGCAGACGCAGCCAAACTCTTACAAAATCCCTCAGGAAGAACAAACAGAGGATCAGATGTCCGAAAGGACTCCGTGGCTGACAGGTAGACCCTGACTGCCCGAATCACATCCAGCGAATGCAAGGCTAATTCCTTGGGATGCTTGGGCTTTGCACAGAGCGAAGGCAAAACAATATAGAGGTGGAAAGCTGACACCACCTTGGGGAGAAAACACTGGTTAGGACGCAGAACAACCTTATCCCTATAAATGACCAGATAAGGCAAACGGCAGGACAGAGCCGCCAACTCAGACACCCTGCGAGCAGAGGTGATAGCCACCAAAAAGGCAACCTTCTGAGACAACAAAGGCAGAGAAATTTCCCTGATATTTTCAAAGGGAGGTCTTTGAAGAACAGACAAAACCAGCATGTGCTTAATGCGCCACCATTGCTCTTTCAAAATATCGTGAAAATCCTCAGGACAAGGAAAAACCTGACCTGGGCTTTGCGGGAGCCGAAGACATCCCGCTTTCCTGACTGTGTGGGCTCATCATCCAGTTGCAATGTTTCCCTTGCTGACTGAATCAGTGCTTCCACCAGAGCGCGTTCCCGCGCTGCATCTGAGGACTCATCCTCCTCACCGTCTGACTGTGAGGACAGGGATCCCTCAGGGATGGTAAAGTCTGCATTGTCCATGGCAACCACATCAGGCTCTAATTCAGAAGACTGAGAGGGCATCAGCTGTTTTTGGGTAGTAACTTGTTTCATCACAAGATCCACCTTTGACGCCAGAGTTTCTAAGGCTGCAGATAGAGACAGGAGAGATGGCGATCCGGATAGTCCGGACGCATAAATAAAATCAGAGGGGAAATTTTCACCTTGGGACTCCATTTTGCAGCAAAGGAAAAAAAATGGAGTACACCGCCCCTTTAAATTGCAATTGCAGTCCGCACTGCTATATGCGCTAAAGCCGCAGTCCCCCTTTAAGGTTTTTATGTGCCCTGACAGGAGCTACGTGTGTCCGAGGAATGCCCAAAGGACTAAAAACCCCTTTACTGTACCAGCAACCCTGAGAAGCAGCCGCTCTGCAGTCAGTCTTCAGCATGTGAAACTTCTGAGAGGAAGTGACCAAACATCACTAGAGGCCGAGCCCGCCTGTGTAATCTAAAAGCTACAACAAAATGGTGCCAACAGAAAAGTATAGGAAGCAAAGGGAAAATGGCCACCGCTCACCGCCCATACAATGCGGCCTATGCCCACACTTAACATGGCTGCCGAAAACGGCGCCAAGCACTCAGGAAGCTAAGGGAAAATGGCCACTGCCCTTACACAGAAGCGGCCTATGCCCACACCTAAAATAGCGGCCGAAAACGGCGCCAAGCGTTTAGGAACCCAGGAATAAGGCCATCGCGGGAATCCACCTAAAAGGACCCCCAGGACAAGATAACATCTTCAATACCCCCCTAGGCGTCAGATGCCGCTATAGCACCCCCAGCGGGAGCGGGGAGGGCAGGACCTGGGGGATCTTTCAGAGAGACACAGCCCTGTTATCCCCAGGAGTGGGCCCCATCTCCCCCTCAGAGGTCTGCCTCAGGGACACTGGGACGTTGCATCACTCACCATACCATGGACCGGGGGGGGGGGGGGCTCCGCTCCGAAACAGCTTGCCTCCCACCCTGAGTGGGGGTGCTGCCAGCCAGAAAGGGGTACGATGCGACTCCAGGTCGATGCGTCCCGGTAAAGCATCCGCCTCGCAGGCTCGTCCCCGGGGTTCCGTCATGGCGAGGCCTGGGCGGACCACAACCTGCTCACGCTTGTTGGCCAGGCTGGGAGACCGTAAGGATCTAGATTATCCAGTGTGAAACGTCAGCCCGGCTGTCACTTGTAGTTCACCAGGAGGATTCCCCTGACACTAGCTAGCGATAGTGAGCAAAGATAAATAAACATTCTCAAAAGAAAATAAAAACTGAGACCGAAGTCCCAGCAGGGAACCTAGGTCCTACTCCTAAGCTAGGCAGCAAGAAACTGATTTTAGAGCACAGTGTGTCTGGGGTTATGTCGTGAGGGACAGGCCCTATAGGCGTGTCAGGTGAAAACTTTTCACTGCCTAGTCTACTCCTGTAGATGGCGCATAACCCAATAGTGAAGAAGCATTGAGAGCTGCGTCTGTCAGAGGACGTAAGAGAAAGAACCCCACTGAACTTCTTATAGAGTTCTATTGGAATTCCATCCTTACCTGGAGCTTTAGAATTTGGAAATGTGGTCATTGCATTTTGCAGCTCCTCCAAGGTAAGGGGGCATTTGTTTTTTTGTCTGAATCCTTAAGACTCGGTAGGTGAATCCCGCCTAGATATGCTATTAGCTTCTCTCTATCTTAAGATGATTTTGATGAATAGACATCCATAAAGAAGAAGCAAAATCCTTGCAGAATTGAGGAGGTGTCAGGGACAACCTGTGTTGCGGAGATTACTATGCTGTGGTTGCTGTGCTCTATTTATCATGGATAGCATTTGCCCGTTTTTTTCCCCTTCCTTAAATAATGTTTGAGAGGTGAAGAACCTTTTGTTCTCTGCATGTTGGTGTTGTATAGAACGGTATAATTGCTGTGCATTTAGCCATTTATTTTGGTTGTCGGTGTTAGATGTTCGTATAAATTCCCTTCCTGCTCTATCCACTGCTGTATTAGCGTCAATTACCCATTGTCTACTATTTGTCTAATTGGCCGATATTTCTCTTATACACATAATGAATGCTTTCAATGCATCCCATACAATTCCTGAAGTGGTGGAGTGTCTGTTGTCAGTTAAAAAATTCCCAATTTAGGTTTGCATGGGATCTATATTAGCAAATAATGAGAGCCAAAAGGGATTTAGTCTCCAGTGGGTAGGGAGCCTAACTGTGGGTAATCTTACGTTAGTCCTCTTGCTAGATAGGAGACCTCAGTTTTAAATGGTAAGGTCAACTCAGAGCCTGATGCCAAGTCTATACGGGAGAGAGTCAAGTGGGTCAAGGAATGACAGGAGAACCGGGCTTCCAGGGGCTATTTACATCTCCATAGGTCAACCAGACCCAGTTCAGTTATATATTTAGCAAAGGGTGTAAGTGACGTAGGACCCGGAGGACAGTACTTTTTGTGTACATCTAGGGATGAATCAAGTACATTATTAAAATCTCCTAAAGCGAATATAGGAGATTGCAGATGTTTTGGCTATAAATCGAGACAGACACTCTAGAACTTCCATAGCAAAAGGTGGAGGAATATACATGTTGGCAATTATGCATTTACAAGAATCCCATATGCCCTTAAATCTTTTTGGACGTCTAGTTTCTCAAACCTGGTATTTCTAGATATTAGGATGCAGACTCCTCTAGAGTACGGAGTATGCGTGGAATTATATTGAATAGGATATCTTGAGGAATGTAGCACCCTCCTAGGTAGGTGCTAGTGAGGACATGGCTCGGTTTGGCGGGGGGTGGATGTAGCACCCTCCTAGGTAGGTGTTAGTGAGAGAGTATAGTTTTGAGCTCTGTCTGCTTAACAGAGGGTCTGCAGGTAAATCTATATTGTTCTCTGCCTACCAGAGATCAGGATCTGTTAGTGAGGTCTGCTCATTGTGCTCAGAGTGCAACTCATTCAGTATAGAGAGTGTTTCCCACTGGTCAATAGGGAGGCATGTTGGACAGTGGGAGGAAACCTGACGAATAAGTGCATGGGCTTTTGATACAGTCCTGATGATTGGCAGAGGGAAAGTCACCTCTGTGCATGTTGGGATACTGTATAAAAGCCAGTAGCACATGTGCTCGAAGTCTTTCGTTGGGGGAGCAGAGTCCCGGAGGGAGGGGGCGGCTGCCTCCCCCTCTGTAGAGGTGCCATGCGGCCTCAGGGGTCATCCCGAGGGCCAGAAGAGTAGCAGTGAGGATCTGAGCCCGGAGGACCAGGAGTAGCTGACTGAGAGGGGAGACACTGGAGGATCTGTCTCTGCAGTACGGAAACTCGTGTCAAGGGGCCTGACCTGAGGGGGGCCATCCATGCTCCTAGGATAGTCAGTGGACGGGTGTCAGTGGGAAAAGGATGCTAGTGAGTGTGTCCTGAAGATAGCTTATCGTCCATCAAGTCATCTTGTTAGAGAGCAAAGGGAACAAGAGACTCAACCCCATCCACCCTAGTGGCAGTGTGAATTAACAGCAGGGATGTTCCATACTTTCAAGCAGACCTCTGAAGATAGAAGTCCTCCAACAATGTGAATAGTTCAATTAGAGTGTCTCACTATTCCCTTCTCCTATCCCAAATACTCAAAAAAAAAAAAAACACCCATGTGACGAGCCTTCGGGAACAAGGAGGGATTCAGAGACTTGTTCAAGTAAATATGTGTTGGTAACCAGGGGAGCCCACAAAGACAATATCCAGCAGTTCCCGCGGGGGCAGTGCTACAGGAATGTAATAGCTTAGTAATGTCTTTAGTTATAGGAGTTTTACTGTAGGCAGGTTACAGATGGATCATGATGTTTGAGGTAGGTGAAGATGGCAGTCCTCTTTCTCGCATCATGTACACCTCTTACATTCTAGGAGAGAATGGACCTTGTGCAATTACCCATTTATCACTCTAGTAAATAAACCGCAGTTCCAGGAGTAGTAGTCCACACATGTATGTGTATTATGTTTCAAGATCAGCTTAGCAGATGACCATTCAGAGTCTGGTGCATTGCTGTAGTGACATATACCACTCTGTCCGCAGAGGCAAGGCTCAAAAAGAACCAGAGTAGATAAAAAAAAAAAACCCAGTAACGAAAACAAAAACAAAAGAAATAAAAGGAAAAAAAAAAAACGAACAATAGAACTAAACCTTCTGTGGATGGTTCAATTGGAAAGCTTCCAAACATGCCCCGCAGGGTTCTGTGTGTGTGGGGGGAGGGGGGGGGGGTATTAGTGAAGGCTAGGACCAATGTGCCCGCAGTCCTTCATAAAGGTTGCTAGTCAAGGATGAAAAGGTGCCAGCAATACCTTACCAGCTTCCCCAGAGGCGCTATTATTTTCAAGGTGAGAACTTATCATCTTGAATAGATGTAATACTTCAGATCTGTGGGTGTTAATTATCAGCAGCCCGAAGATGCCTAACCTGTCAATTCAACCAATTGGTCACCATATTAGGGTTTTCGAAAAAAGCGGACCGAGTTATTTGCCACTACCCGCAATTTTGCCAGATACAACATGGAGTAGGCTACTGGAAGGCGTAGGCGCTTCTTGACTGTCAAGAATTTTGCCCTTTGTTTTTGAATGGCTGCCGAAAAACCGGGATGGATAGAAATTTTGGAGCCTTGAATTTTTCATATTAGGTTTTGGTCTTGCTAACCTTAGTAAAACGTCTCTGTCCTTTTAGTGTAAGAGCTTCAACAGGAATGGTCTGTCATTGCCCCCCGATGGTGGTGCTCTGAATGGCACTCTATGAGTTCTCTCCACAGAGAAAAAGGGATTGAGGTCATCATTACCACAGGTTTCTGTTAGCCATTTTTTAATGAATTCAACAGGATTTTTGCCTTCAGATTTTTGAGGCATTCCAACTATGCGTAAGTTACTACGTCGTAATCTATTTTCCATGTCTTCAAGCCTGTTTGCAGAGTCGGATACTTTTGCAGTGTTCACACGTACATCCTGAATGAGTGGTGGTAACCCATCTTCCACTGCACTCACTCTGCCTTACAAAGCAGTGGCCCTTTCTCTGATCTTTTGCATATCTTCTCTGCAAACCTCTCTAGTTTTGATATAGTGGTGGCTGGGCGATCCTTTCCAGAGCACTGTGGCAGTGGTGACCCGCCATGTTGACTCGGCCTTTCGGTGGGAGGGATCGCTCTCCTCCTTCCTTCTCATCATCACTGCTATGCTTTTAGGACGACCGGTATCAGCTACAAGAGCAGGTCTGTACCGGGGACCAAGTAATCGGTCAATTGCTGCAAATTAAAAGTCTCACAACAGGATAAATAAGTCAGGATGTCGGAGCCGAAGTGAAGCACGTCTGATCACATGAACGGTTCAGCCACACCTCTATCATAAATGTATTTAACACAACCCTCTGCCCATCCACCGGGGGGGTCACACCATACCTGTCCGATGTTCCAGGGGACATGGACTGTGTAAGGAAGACCAATAGCATTCAGAATTTTAGGTGTTTAGTACACCTCTCAACCAATCAGACCTTATATTGCAGCACACAACGTGCATTGAGGAGCGCTGCAATGTGAGTGTTTTGCCAACTACTGTAAGAGCGAGTTGGGACTGCGATGAAGGGCACCACCACACTGTACAGGTCACCATATATTACAATACTGCATGAGAAGATGTATGTCTGACCAAGCAATAACATGAAGACTTAACTGTGGTGCTTCCCTCCAGACATGTCAGCGGACGCATTTGAGGCCCCCTATTGTTGCAGCAAATAGTTAATTGAAACTCAGGAGGAATTTCGGACTCGGACTTCAGAATGAAACCTTTTCAATCGCTAGCGATAAATGACTCAGCCCAGCTCATACCCGTTTGCTAAGTGCCTAAGTAAGCGTGTACATCACATATATAAAACAATAGATACATATTTCCCAAACTAGCTTGGCAACAATACATATTAGGGATTGACCAATTACCGGCAGGGCCGATATTCACTTTTCCCGATATATCGGTATCGGCCCCAGAACTTGCCGATATTGTGGTGATTGCATATGTTGTGCCACACGCCTCCATGCACTGGGCCTAACCTTCTGCCTTCTTAGGCCGCCTCCCACGCCTTAAACAGCCTCGTCTGGAGTCTCTCGGGAGTGTATAACACAGCCATACACCCACCCACAGCAGCCCAGTGCCAGCCACCCACAACCACAGGCCCTGTACCAGCCAGTCACCCACACCCACAGGCCCTGTACCAGCCAGCCACAGGCACTGTACCATCCAGCTACCCACAGTCACTGTACCAGCCAGCCACTACAGGGTGCAAGCCATCCAGCCACCCACCCACCACCACAGGGTGCCAGACTGCCAGCCACCCACCACCACAGGGTGCCAGACAGCCATCTGGAAGAGCAGGATGCTGCAAAAAGGGAAAAATGTCCAAAAAGACAACAGGCAGAAGAGAAACTTCATTGTGGTGGAATAGATGCCATGTTCAGTGTTTTATTGGGGCCTCATGCAGAGGATTCTTCTGAATCTGCAATAATGACCCTGGATGATGAACTTCTTCTCTATTTGAAGGAACCAGTAATAGACAGAAGAAGTGGTGATCCTCTTCAGAGGTGGAAAGAAAATGAGGCTACAAAATACTTGCTTTCTCATGCTAGAAGATACTTTTCTACTCCTCCTTCCTCGGTACCAAGTGAGCGTGTTTTTAGTGAAGTGGCAGCAATTTATGAAAATAAAAACAGTTTAACAGGTGACCATGGACATGCTGAAATGTTCTGCTTCCTGCCCTAGAATATTGTTCTACTTAACTGGGAGTATTGAAAGTGAGTAGTACTGGTGTCCAGTCCAGCTACTAGATGTAACCATTGCAGACAGCGAGAGAATACTGCAGCAGTTTATGGAAATTTTGTTTTGGGAAGCCTTTAGTTATTACTTTCCCAGCACTTTATTTTTCACAGTTGTCAGTTGTCTACTCTTCTAGGACTCGTTCGGTCACATGATGTGAAACTGATGTCCCTGCAAGTGAAAGCTGTGTGGTTTTCATGCAGGTAAGATGTGAAGAACGAGCCTTTCATAACAAACATTACCAAGTTCAGTACCAGATTTGTGTCAAAAATGGTCTTTTTTTTCAAAACTTTAAGGCTCCGTTCACATTAGGTCGCTCTGACTTCGGGGGCAACCTGTGAAGTCGCGTGCAGCGCGACTTGCAGAGACTTCACATAATGGAAGTCTCTGCAAGTCGCTCCCAGGTCGCCCCAAAGTAGTACAGGACCCTTTTTCTAAGTCGGAGCAACTTGTGTTGCTCCTATTAGAACCGGTCCTGTACTACACTATGGGAGCGACTTGTCAGGGTGACCAAGTCGCCTGACAAGTCGTACCAGTGTGAATGGACACTAAATGTACAAAATATCGGCTGATACCGATACCAAAATATCGGCCAATAACAATACTTTGTGACCAAAATACCGGTTTCGGCCCTGAAAAAACCATATCGGTCTATCCCTAACACATATCCTTCTCCTACAGATGTTGCCTGTAAATTGGTTTATGGAAATTACCATTCCTGGCTTCATGGTTATCTGTATTCTCCTTAGTTCTAGGAGAATATAGGGGAAAATATAATGAGAGAGAAGTGGGGGGCTAAAATGCACAGCTTGACTGTCCTGGTCTCTGTAGTGCCACAGATTCTACCATTTTGTTTTAGAAGGTTAATTCTCCACCATTTTAGAAGCTTTCCAGGTACTGCCACACTATATTCACTAAGCTGACCACAACTGGCTAAAGCCCCGTACACACGTACCGATCGTCGGCATACAAACGTTCGTCTTTTCTCCCCGGGATGTCGGTGTCTGTTGAAAAGTGCAAAGACTGCCCAAGAATTTTGTCCGCCGACTACAGCCGACTGCAGAAGTGATGTCATGTAATGGTTAACTTTCCCTGTGTTTTTTCTTTTCTGAGCATGCCCAGTCTTGCAAATCTGCGGTCTGTCGGCAGAATTCTGTACTGACTGGCGAACAATCGTCCGTTCTGGTGTCGGCATACAAAAATTTAAATGCTTGCAAGAAAGACTCTTGTCCGCAGAATGTGCACAGACAGCTGTCGGAGGCACCATACTAACAAGCGTACAATCGGCAGATCTTTTGTCCGCCGACGTTTGTATGCCGACGATCGGTACGTGTGTACGGGCCTTTAGGCTCAACATAGACAATACAATCTGACCCATACACCTGTTATTTCTATCAAAACTATCATGGTGCCTACCTAAGCTAGCCATCAAATGTGTAACCAATCAGGGAGGCTCTTCAGGTGGCGGATTTAAAAGAGATTGTACAGACTGTATTGTGTGGTGAGCTTTAGGCCCCTTTCACACATGCGGACCCCATTTGTTCGTTTTTCATCCATTCATTGATGGATGAAAATCAGACAACAATGTATCTCTATGAAAAAACAGGTCATCATTCGTTAACATCCACATCTGTATTTTGGAACAGATCAAAGCCCTATTAAGCACTTGCCGAACGCCACAAGTACATATACTGCGGCGGTCAGCCCCTCCTGGGCAAAGTGACGTATCTGTACGTCACTCGCCCGTGAGCCAATAGGGGGCGGGCGAGCGCGCGCCGCCGGAAGGCACGCTCCCGCCCCCGCTCGTTCACTGCCATCACAGCACGAGTGACCTGCAGCTCAGATGTCCGCCGGCCACTCGCGATCTCCCGCTGGAGAGGGAGAAAGGCAGGCGGCTGATGTAAACAAAGCCGCCTTTCATTCTCCCTGATGTAACTGCAGAGATCATACGATCCTGCTATGTAGGATCGTAGGTCTCTGTGGTTACATCACAAGCCACGCCCCTTGACAGTTAGAAGCACACCCCTAGGGACATACTTAACTCCTTGATCACCAGTAAAGTTAACCCCTTCTCTGCCAGTGTAATTTTTACAGTAACAGTGCATATGTATAGCACTGATTACTGTAATAATGCCACTGGTACCCCCAAAAGCGTCAAAAATGTCAGTCAAGGGTCCGATCTGTCCGCCGCAATGTCGCAGTCCCGCAAAAAAAAAAAAAAAAAAAAAAAAAAAAAAAATCGCACAGGTGATCAAATACCACCAAAAGAAAGCTCTGTTTGTGGGAAAAAAAGGACGTCAATTTAATTTGGGTACAGCGTCGCACGACCGCGCAATTGTCCGTTAAAAGTCACGCAGTGCCGAATCGCAAAATAGGCCCTGGTCTTTGAGCAGCCAAATCCTCCGGGGCTTAAGTGGTTAATAGGATGTAAACCGGCAACGTCCGCTTCCATCCGTTCAGGTCCGTTTCTGAGCAAAAAAATGTTTTTGTTTTACATCAAGAAAAACGGAAGTGAAAAACGGATGCAAGGACTGATGCTGACAGAAAAAACTGGTAAGAAAAATGTGACTGAACTGATGAAACGAAGGGTCTGCATGGGTGAAAGGTGCCTTGGGCCTCTTCCACACTGGCTGACCAATCAGGTATCCACCTGTCTGTATTTTAGGAGGACCCAATCAGACCCTCCATTGTTCTCTATGGAGCGGCGGATGTAAACAGATGTGTCCATTTACACCTGGCGGTCTCATATGAACCACTAGACGGCAGGGGAATGGATCCACCATCCGTCTGTTTCTATTGGATCAGATGCAGGCAAGTGCAAACGGACACGTCCGTTTACCTCTGCTGCTCCATAGAGGACAATAGAGGGTCGGATAAGGTCTGCCTAAAATACGGACAGGCGCAAACCCCCGATCGGTCCCGCCAGTGTGGAAGAGGTCTAATGCAGACTATTCGTTTCATCAGTCGAGTCACGTTTTTTTTCTCACCAGTTTTTTTTCAGTCGCCATCAGTCCTTACATCCGTTTACATCTGACAGCCCATAGAGGAGAGCGAGCTGCGTCTGCTGTGCATAAGCAGAGCAGATACAGACCTGACATCCGCCTGTTCAACGGACAGCTATTCCACTGAACGGGTGGATCCGATGACAGAGCCCACCCCTTGTGAATGGGGCCTAAGAGTGATCTACTTATCGTCTGCACATAAGTGACATCACTATACACGTCCAACCAATGAACTTTCTATCCCAAGCACTGTACAGAGAACAGACGACTTCATCTGTATAGGAAGATAGATATCTCCCACCCCCACCCTGCATAAAAAGAGGCTCCTTATAGAAAGAGCTTGATGTGAACATACTTTGAGTGGAAGATGATCCATAGATTGCAGAGGGAGGAGTTAAGAACAAAATGTTTAAGGAAACAAATCTGGGGGTTTGGTTTAATCTTCCTCAAGACCAAAACTGCCATTATCTGAGGAAATGCCACTCATTTGGCTTCACTCATTTTAGATCCTGGAAAATACAGTATGAAGTCCAAGGTCCTTATCTCTGCATTGGTTCCAAGTCAGAGACTCAAAGTACTAAAGCCAGAGGAATCACGGAAGTAGTATTTCCAGAAGTCAGCAATGGCCACCTCCATGTTTTTCTTGCGTCTGTAACTATTGCCATTGTCTACTGTGGGTCTCCAGCCTTCCATGACACCTCTGAACCTGGCCTGAGACCTTTTAATAGTTACATTGGAACCTACATAAAGTTCTTTGGATGAACAGCAAGAAGCCCATAAGACAACATTTCTGGGAGTGGATGTACTCCAAGGCCCAACTAATTATGAGGAGTGTCTGCAATCACTTGATTTATTCTCCCTGGAGAAGAGACGCCTGAGCGGGGACATGATAGCAATTTATAAATACCTCAATGGTGATCTCGGCATAGAAAAACAGCTATTCAGTCAAAGGGATTGCATGAGGACTCGAGGACATACAATGAGATTAGAGAAGCGTTTTAACCTCAGGCAACGTGGGGGGTTCTTTACTGTTAGGGCTACAAGATTGTGGAATTCTCTACCACAAGAGGTGGTTTCTGCGGGAAGTATGGTGGCTTTTAAAAGACTCTTGGACGTACATCTCAAGGATCAGAACATTCCGGGGTATGAGAGATGATTACGGCCACACACACCTACACAGGTTGAACTGGATGGACTATTGTCTTTATTCAACCTCAAATACTATGTAACTATGTAACTGTCTGAGGACCCGCTCGAAGGTCACAATAAGACTAATATCCCAAAAGTCGCCATGACTGGAAGATAGGGCATAGCCATATAGAAGACAAGCCCACCACTTACCACTATACCAGATGGGTATATGAAGACTTTCATAGTGTAAAAAAAAAAAGCTTTGGCCTTCTCTTCCAGGAATTATCTCAGCAGAAAGCTTGAGGACTTCACCACATCAGAGTTTGTACAATATGGACAACGCTGCTGAATACACGCAACATTTCTCAGCTCAATTCACTGGAAACACAATGTGGACCCAAAACTTGCCCCACACCACCAGATACTCATTGGTGATACAAATGATTGAAGCACTACGAGGGGGGGAAGGATAATGAGTGAGCACCTTCTAGAAGGCCCTATACTTTCCAATATAGAGACTCAATTTACCTTTGGGGTCATGATGAGCAATTTAAACATGAAATCTTCTGCGGTGGTAGAGAACTTCATTTAAAACAACACCGTGAAGAATGGGAGGGTAGAATTATGTGGCAAGTCGCACAGTACTTGTGGTAGGTACGAATGCCACTTATAGTAACCCTTCTAAGACACATCACACTGCAGCACATACCTGGGAATAGGACGATTATTAGAAGTGATTTTTGTTAGGCGTAATTAGGCCCTTCAAGTGGACCTTTCATGAACATAGAATGTCCACTTTACCCACAGCCCTCAAAATGCAAGTAAAAAAAACCAAACAAAAAACAGATTGTATTGGAAAATAGGGAGGGGGGGGGGGGGTACAGAGGACATCCCATGTTAATGTACAGTTAGAGCCATATGTATTTGGACACAGGCACAATTTTTTTTTCTTCAGGTATTTACCAAAACATTTTCAAGCTATAGGTATATAATGTATATAGGCTGAAAGTGCGCACAGGTTTAATTAAAGGGTATGTACGTCCAAATCCGAGAAAGGGTTTAGGAAATACAGCTCTTAAGAATAGCCATCCCCATTTTTCAAGGGAACAAAAGTAATTAGACAATTGAATCAAAAGTTGTTTCATGGCCAGGTGTGAGCCACTCCATTATTTCTTTATCAGTAAGGCCCCTTTCACACAGGCGGACCGTTCAGATCCACCTGTCCGTTTTTTTTGCCGGATCTGAACAGTCCCCCCATGCCTCTCTATGGGGGATCAGATGTCAGCGGGAACCTTGTCCGCTGACATCCGATCCGTCAAATCTGGACGGATGGAAACCCTATTTTCCATCCGTCCAGCGGATCGGACCGACGGTCCGTTCCGATCCGATTTCCCCCATAGAGATGCATGGGGAACTGACAGCTGTGTCTCTGCACACAGATCAGAGACACAGCTGTCATCCTCCTGCTCAGCGGGAGATCGGCGGCTCGATCTCCCGCTGAGAAAAACGGAATCCGTCCGACGGACGGATAGTGTGAAAAGAGCCTTAAGCAGGTAAAAGGTCTGGAGTTCATTCTAAGTGTGGTATTTGCATTTGGAGTCTATTGTGGCACTTTTCCACTGCAAGTACCGGCTCGGCTCTACTCGGCCCTGCTTGGCCCGGTTTGCTTTTCCACTGCGGTACCGCATGGTATAGTGTCGGAACGGTTCGGTACGGTATAGGTTTGCTTTTCCACTAAAGTAGTACTAAAGTTAAGTGGGTGGGATAACAACGGGGTGGGTGTGATTCTCTGACCAATCAGTGGCTAGTAGTGACTGCAAAGGATTGTGGGATATGGTACCAGTTTGGTACCTGTTGGAACCACAATCGAGTAGGTACTGTTTTTTCAGAGCCGTACCGTACCGTTCGGTTCCATGCAGTGGAAAAGCAAACCTATACCGTACCGTACCGAACCGTTCCGACCCTATACCATGCGGTACCGCAGTGGAAAAGCACAAAAGCGTGCCAAGCCGGTACGGTTCTATGCAGTGGAAAAGCGCCATTGCTGTGACCCTACATTACGTGTTGAAAGGAGCTCTCCATGCAAGTGAAACAGGCCATTGTAAGGCTTCAAAAATGAAACAAATTAGCCCTTTAGAATCTCAATATAGAACACTACCCCCCCAATTTTCGACAAATGGTCAACTCCTCCTATCTGCCAGAACCTTAATATTGCGTAAATGGAGAACCATAGAAACACCAAATATCTCAGAAACAATACGTTTAGTGAATGAAAATTATAAACTGGAAAAAGCTCTTTCCCTGAATACTCTATCTTAATCACAAGTTTAATAAAGCCTGGCTGGCATGGCCTTATAGACCACAGTAATTAATAAATAAATGACTAAGTTCTATGTACTACTTCCCACATGGGGGAAGGGGAGGAGTGGCTTTGCCACCCGCCTCGGTGACATTGTTCCCCTTGGGGCTCTGAGCCGGAGTGGTGGGGGCTACCTCTTCCCTTCTCTTCCCACCTCGAAGTCTGAACTACAATCCCGCCATTAAATATGTTTTTCTCTTGCATATAAGTTTGCTATTGTTATCTACTGTTGTAACGCTTTACTGACAACCATTGAAATGAAGCTCCACTATCCTGTTATTTACCCTGTTAGCTACATCCAGTTGATGTAACTTTGTTATTGTTATTTGATAAAACTAATAAAAATCTATTGATTGAAAAAAAAAAAAAATGAAACAAATCCATCAGAGACATAGCAGCTGCATAAGGAGTGACCAAATCAACAGTTTGGTACATTCTGAGGAAAGAAGAATGCACTGGTGAGCTCAGCAACATAAAAAGGCCTGGACGTCCAGGGTGGACAACAGTGGTGGACGATGGTAGGATCCTCTCTATGGTAATGAAAAACCCTATCACAACATCCAGACAAGCGAAGGACACTCTCCAAAAGGTGGGCGTATCATTGTCAAAGTCTACAATCAAAAGAAGACTTTACAAGAGCAAATACAGAGGGTTCACCACAAGGGTACAAGCCTGACGAATAGAAAAGCCAGATTAGACTTTGCCAAAAAAAAATCTAAAAAACCAGACCAGTTCTGGTAAAGCATTCTTTGGACGGATGAAACGAAGATTAATCTGTACCAGAATGACGGGAAGGAAAAAAAAGTGTGGAGAAGGCTTGGAACAGCTCATGATCCAAAGCACACAACGCCAACTGTAAAACATGGTGGAGGCAGTGTGATGGCATGGGCATGCATGGCTTCCAGTGGCACTGGGTCATTGGTGGTTATTGATGATATAACAGAAGACAAACAGCCGGATGAATTCTGCAGTGTTTAGAGATATACGGTCAGCCCAGATTCAGCCAAATGCAGCAAAGGTGATTGGATGGCGCTTCACAGTACAGATGGACAATGATCAAAAACACACTGCAAAAGCAACCCAGGAGCTTCTGAAGGAAAAGAAGTGAAATATTCTGCAATGGCCGAGTCAATCATCTGATCTCATCCCAACTGAGCATTTCACTTGCTGAAGGAAAAACTAAAAGGCAGAAAGACCCATAAAACAGAGAACAACTGAAGACAGCTGCAGTTAGAGCCGGGCAAAGCATCAGAAAGGAGGAAAGCCTGGTTGCATAAAGTTGCGTTTATTAATAAAATGGAAGACCTGTTGGCAGCCGAACGGGGCACTAGGGAAGGGTTCCTCAAGCGTTGGTTTTATTGGCATGAGTTCAGCTCGACCACAGAATACCGGGACCTTGTCGCTTAGCTGATCCACTCACACTGGATGGCCTTCTCCCCTAATCGCCCCCCCCCTTTTCATGTGTTTGTCCTGTCTTCCCTCTCCCCCTCCCCTCCTCCCCCCCTTCTAAAGTAGCGCTTCCTGCTCTTTGCTCTGTACTTCCTTTACCTGTTCTCTTTTTTTTTTTTTTCATATTTTTCTCTCTTTTTTGAAAAATTCCCCTGTTCTTGTAAGGCATGCATGACACTACGACCTCTTGTGGTTTCTCGGATTGGTGACCCCGTCGGATGCTCCCCGCACTCCGGTGTGCCGGCCATGTGACAGATGCCGATAGGAGTGTGGGTCTGTCTGGGAACCTACCGTCCTGAGACATACCTTAATGCATTGTATGTTATC
>NC_138772.1:562151789-562209289 GCF_965119305.1 Pelophylax lessonae | reverse complement strand
GCTCTTTGATTATAAAGTTTGGAGACCCCTGTTCTACACTCACAAACACGTGGAGCTGTTGGTTGTATGCAAAGCTGATCTGAACTCCACGCAACAATTAAAACACAAGGATTGGCCTACGTTGGAGATTCAGTTTTTCACAACTGAAAATATTATTGACCTGTTCCATACGTGTCATCCGATGACCTTATAGCCTTTCGTACCCCACCACTCTGAAAGGCTGCACATAAATCACGGAAAGCAAACTTTTCAACATCATTTATTTTATTAAAAGACAAGATGTCGTCCGATTTAACGGCTTGGGGGGGTGAGGGTTTCTATATAAGGGGATTATTGTACAGACAACATTTGTAAGAACACTGTTACATACGAGTGGAGAACTGCCTGCTCTACTCTTTCAGTCCTTGCCCCCCTTGGCTCCAGATTTGGGCTTCATCTGAACTTTCTTCTTGATGAGAACTTTCTTCTTTCCGCCAATGATAACGGCTTTAAGGTTCTTCTTCTTGACGCTGGAAGCGGCCAGCACGCGCCATTTCTTTGGGCCTCCGCTCCCGACTTTCTGTGGTTTCTCCTTAGCGGGCTCTTTCTTCATTTTCTTGACTTTTGTTACGTTCTTCTTTGGAGTCGGCTCTTTGGCAGTCTGTTCGGAGGGCTTCTCTTCATTTCCGTCACTCTGCTTCTCAGTGGTGGTTTTCTTTCCTTCACCTTCAGTAGCTCCTTCACCATCAACCTTTGCTGGTTTCTCCTTTGTACCTTTGCCTTTACCCTTCTCTTTGCTTGCGGCGGCTTTCTTAGCTTTAACCATTAGGTTTTTATTTTTGAGTTTTTGTGCAGCTTTAAGTGCTTTCTGTTTTTCGTCAACTTTGCTCTTCTTTTGCTCACTCTCTCCATCTGAACTGATGCTGGTGGCATCCTTCGGGATCTTTCTTTTGGCGGCAGCCTTTTTGAGCAGCAGGAGTTTCTTCCCTTTGCCTTTGCTCTGACATATCTTTATATGGTTGAAGAGAGATTTCATGTACAGGAACCGTTTTCCACAATGTATACAAGGCGTAACCGTTCTGTCTCCATGGACGACCTTGTGCCGCACCAACATTGTTAGTTTGGCAAACTGCAGTCCGCAGATCGTACAGGAAAATGTTTTTTCTTCCGTTGTCTTTTTAGGTAGCTCTGCATTGCTTTCATTGTCAGCATTTTGGTCGCGACTAGAGGAGTCCTCATGCACTTTGCTGATATGAGATGCCAGTCTGCCTTTGCTGGTGTAGACTTTGTTACAGTCTTTACATGGAAAAGAAGCCTCTTCTCCATCACCTTTAGGGCTCGGATTGTTCTCTGAGCTGGAAGACTTGTGCACTTTGCGATGAAAGATGAAGCTGGCCTTGGTGGAAAAGACCTTTTTACAGACCTTGCACGTGAAATGTTTCTGCTCAGCGCCAGCTTGAAGGTTCTGCCCACTTTTGTGCACCTTCGAATGAAGGACAAAACTGGCTTTAGTAGAGCACACCATATCGCACTGTTTGCAGCGGAATGATTTCAGCCCCTCCTCCTTAGGACTTTGCTCACTTAATGATGACCGGTGCACTTTACTGTGAAGGACAAAGCTGGCCTTGGTAGAACACACCATATCACAATGTTTGCAGTTATACAAGTGGGGCTCCTCAGATGTCTTGGGACTTTGTTCACCTTCAAGTAATGACCGGTGGACTTTACTGTGCAGGATGAAACTGGCCTTGGTGGAGCACACCATATCACAGTACTTGCAGTTGTACAATTGCGGCTCCTCCACCCCTTTGATACTTTGCTCACCGACTAATGACCGGTGCACTTTACTGTGGAGGATGAAGCTGGCCTTGGTGGAGCACACCATATCGCAGTGCTTGCAGTTGTAGGATTGAGGCTCTGCATCAACTTTGAGGATTTGCTCACTAGTGGTTGGAGTTTTGTGAACTTTACTGTGCAGGACGAAACTAGCCTTGGTGGAGCACACCATAGTGCAATGCTTGCAGTTGTAGGATTGTGGTTCTGCATCAGCCTTAGGGCTCTGCTGACTTTTGGAAGCTGATCTGTGCACCTTCCGATGAAGCAAATAGCTGACTTTGGTGGTGAACACCAGATCACATTTCTTACACCTAAAAGATGGCGTCTCTGAATCTGCACTCCCTGGAGTCTTGTGGACTTTACGATGAAGGACCAGACTTGCCTTTGTTGAACAAACTTTGTTGCAGTAATTACAAACATAGCTTGGAGTGTCAGACTCAACTTTGATGATCGGGTTTTGCTCACCATCAGATGGAGACTTGTGCACTCTACGGTGAAGAACAAAACTGGCCTTGGTGGAGCATACTTTGCCACAATCTTTGCAAGGGAAGCAGCCTTTGGGGTCCGGGCTCATCTCAGACTTGGTCGCCCCCTTGTGCGCGGAATGATTCTTCAAATGCATTTTTAGATTCCCCTTTGAAGAGAAAACCTTATTACATTCCTTGCAGCCAAAAGGGTGCTCTTCCTCACTCTGTTCATGCTTAATTTTTACGGGCATGGAGGATAAGCGGTGGATCTTCCGATGAAGAACAAAGCTTGCTTTGGTAGAGCAGACTTTACCACAATCTTGGCACTTGAACGGTTGCCCCGCTGAGATTTCATTACTTAAATTCTGCTCACTACTTGGGGGATCTTCAGAAACTTTGTGCAACTTGCGATGGACATAAAGTCTTGCCTTGCTTGGAAATGCTTTGTCACAGTCCTTACAGGAGAAGGGGCATTCACCAGTGTGGAGACGTTCATGAACCACGAGCCTCTCCTTCATCTTAAAGCTTTTAGTACAGACTGAACACTGGAAGGGTTTTGCAAACAAGAGCTCGTAGTTTCTATGGGAGTAACGATGAGCGAGTAGGGTGACCTTCTGCCTGAATCGACGTGGACAGTCGGGACACGCAAAGGGGCGTAATCCTGCATGTACACGCATGTGGACACCAAGGTGGTTTCTTTTAGTGAAGGTTTTGTCACATTCTGGGCAACGAAAGGGACGGTCTTCATCGTGAGAATTGACATGTAGATCCAAATACTGTTCTGTAGAAAAGACTTGTGGGCACTGTGGACAGGTGAAGGACTGGCCAGTCGTATGGCTGTGCTGATGGTTGACCAAGGCTTCGGAGTTTGGCCAGGTCTGGTTGCACTCCAAGCACTGCCACGTTTCTTCTAGTTTAATGAATGTTGAATCAGGAATATAAGGCAATACTTCACTCTCCTCCACTTTAATAATGTTCTTTTCTCTATATAAACACTTTCGGCCTTGTTTTGGGGTTTTATTCGGGGGACACGGTAGCTCTGAAGAATCTGCTTTCTCCAGGTCAGGATCATGCAGGTCAGACTTGGGATTATCTGAATGAATACTGGTGCTTTCAACTGAAGACGCGTCACATTTTTCAGCTTCTGAGCTTTCGCCATCTTTCTTGGCATGTTCCGCAGCCTTCAAAGCGCTTTCTTTCTTTTTTTTGGATTTATCCATGAGCCCTTTAACGGCCATTAGCATGTTCATCCATTTCAGCTCCTTCTTCTTCTTGATAATGGCCTGGATTTTGGTGTTTTTCGACAACTTAGCCTGCTTGGCTTTCACCCGAAGAGATGCGACATTCTTCTGCTTTGGTAATTTATCACCGGAGATGCTCATCTCATCTCCGCTGTCGGTCAACAGCTTGCCCTTGATTTGAAGACGGCAGCTACGACACTTCTTCGACCAGCGCCCGAACTTGCGTCTTTTTGACAGTCGACAGCCACAAGTTTCGCACTGCACTGCTGTGTGACTCAAGAGATGAAGATTAAGTGACCTGTTACACGGGAAAGCCTTGTCACACTGGGGGCACAAGCGTGGTTTATCGCTATCGGGCAGATCAAGGCTCTGGTCGCTTGTATCAAGTTCATCACCAGATTCGATTTCTTGTTTCTTAGACTTTTCTTGGTCTCTCTTGAAAGAGTCGACCTCTTCATCATCATCATCATCATCATCATCAAGAGGACTTCCAGCCTTCTGAAAAATAACTTGGGAATCTTCATCTGAGATGTCATCGTCTGGATTTATATCAGCATCCTCGTCATCAGAGATTCCGCTGTACTCATCCCCACTACCTTCTCCAACCTTTTTTTCTGCTCTCTTCTTCTTGAGTTGCTGAACACATTTTTGGCACCTTCTGGGGATTCGCTTAGTCTTATATTTAAGTGGAATTGGACACCCACAGGTCAGACACTGGGGTAAGGTGTGGCATTTTATGTGCCCTGCCAAGAGAGCTGGAATTCTGAAGGTTTCTTCACACTTCGGACATTTGTACTTTTTCTTAGCTGCAGAACCTAGAGCCTCTTTTTCTTTAACTAATGGGTTCAGAATTGAAGTAGGATCTCCATCTTGTTTATTAACGGAGTCCGACAACTCCACAGACAAGCTTTCCGTTCTTCTAGACTTGACTGGATCAAGGTCCATGCCATCAGCAGCTTCTTGATTTGAAAGTCGTTCTTGCTTCTTGGCAGCTTTGCGGCATTTGAAGCAGACGGGTAACCAGACCATCTCTTTCCTACCGCGTCTTATCTTCCGCCCACATTTCAAGCATTCTCCACCGACACCACACGGTTTAGAGGGCGTTTCTGTGTCATCGGCATCTTGTTGATGGTCATTCTCCATAAGCTCTGAAACTTCTAGTGCATCTTGTAGACTATCTTTGCATACAGCTTGGTCTATAGCTAGGTCTATAGCTTGGTCTATAGATGAAGCAACATCTGATACTTGCTTAGTAGCCAAGCCACCATCTCCCATTACCTCAGATTCTATGTCTTTGGGCGAGGCAACACTTTTTTCTGAATTTTCTTCCATGTCTTTCGGAATGCTTTGGCCTTCCAGACCTTCAGTGGGCAATTCACCAAGCGCCTGGTCTTCAGCTCCTTTAGGAGAAAGCTTGTCAAGGGAAGCTTTCTTGGTTTCAACATTCTCATTGGTGGACACAGTTTTAGAGGAAGAGTCCAGGTTGGAAGAAAGATCTGTAGTTTGTGCTTGGGTACATACAGCTGCTTCAGTATCATCATCCTCATTCTCTTTGAGGAGGAAGAGGGCATCTTGGTCTACCTGCTTGTCTTGCATTCGTTCATCCTTTAAATCTCTTCTTTCGGGAGATGTAGGCTTTGCACAGTCACCATTATCATTGCTGGTGCTCTGCACATCATCTAGAAGATCTAAAGGTGGATTATTCGATTCTTGATCTACATTTTTCGGTTTTGACTTCCTCTCCTGATTGCAAATCATTTTATCGGTTTCGGCATCATTCTTGGCCAAAGTTTCGGGATCTTCCTTCTGTTTAGCGGGCAAGCTATCAATTAAACCATCTATGGTTTTGCTTTGCTCTGGTTCTAAGCTGCAAACAAGACCTTCGTAGCCAGGAATGCCGGTACATGGCTTCTCTTGGCCTGATTGGATCACTGCATCCTTTAGTGAGGGACCTTCTAAGAAATCGGTCTGTTCATCATCGCAATCATCTTCTACAGTAACACAGACATCCATCTTCTCCTCCACAGGAGTTTTGGGTTCATTGGTGTGTTCTGTTCTGGACATGGCATCATTCCCTACAGGATTTACATCCTGATTTCCTGTAGAGGTCCCAGAGGGCTCAAAGTTTTGGTCCCTGCACGGGAGGCCTTGCTCTGGTTGGGGTAGGTCAGCGATACCCTCTGCTGTTATTGGTTGGAGATTACCACTGGCAGGTGCAAGTTGTTCTTGTGAACTATTCTTGGACACAGAATCTTCTGTTAACATGCTTTCAATGGAAGCTGGAGACTCTTCTGTGCTAGGCTCATCATTGGTAAGAAAATTTAAAGGTGAGCAGGAACCAGTCTCCATCTTTTCCTTCGAAGGAGCTTCAAATGGGGGCAAGTTGTGACTTTCAGATGGTAACCCCGCATTGTCAGTTGTTGTAAGCTTGTTTTGATCGAGCTGTACCTGCGATGTATCTTCTTCTAAGTTAGAAGCTAGTTCACTGCCCTTACTGGAGAGCATCTCATCTACAGTATTCTGCTCTCCATTCCCAGATACTGGACTTCTGGAGGACTTGGTCTCCTCAGAATTGCTTAGTTCAGTCTCTAGTTTTGACTGGGACAAGGCTCGATCGTCATTCTTAATGGTTTCCAGATCTTTCTTGCCAGCAATGATGGGTTCATCTTCAGCAATGTCGTCTTTATCCTGGTCCAACAATTTGATCATCTCGCTTTCAGAGATGTAAGTCATGTCACTGCCATTCAGGCAGATGTCACTCTCTTTCTCTTGTACAATCTTTGTACTGCGATCTTCATCCCCACACACAATGTTCTGCTCCTCCTCCACGGAGGCGAGGCCTTTCTCACAAACTTCCAATGGGAAAATGTCTCTCTCGAAAAAGTCTTCATCTCTCTTGTCATCAATGACGAGCTCATCGTCATCATCATCAACATCATCATCTTCATCTTGCAGCATATCCGGTTCAGAAGATAAAAGGCTGCAATGTTTTTCTGGCTCTTTGTTGTCCGCCTGTAAATCTCTC
Source organism: Pelophylax lessonae (assembly GCF_965119305.1). Taxonomy (NCBI): domain Eukaryota; kingdom Metazoa; phylum Chordata; class Amphibia; order Anura; family Ranidae; genus Pelophylax; species Pelophylax lessonae. The sequence continues at coordinate 562,202,741 of NC_138772.1, read as the reverse complement.
TCTGGTAAGCCGACATCTCCTTCCGAATTGGAGACTTCACCGATATCCTCTGATACCATAGAGATATCGGTCTTCAAATTCTTGTCAGCATTTTCCTGGACTGATGTGGATTGCAGGTCATGTTTTTCTGGTATAATGGTGCCGACACCAGAACTTTCTTCTGGTGGTGGCGATTGTTCATTGCGTGCTCTGAGGACTTCAGTAGATCCGTCTTTTAAAGTGTCTTCCGTAGGTGAGCTCACATCATTTCTGTTCACTGATAAAGTATTAGAAAGATCAGCTTCCTCTTTGCTGGACTGGTTGGGATCGCTGATCTCCGGGGATGGGCGGTCTTCAGACACGTTAACGGACACTATGGAGGAGAGGCCTTCTGATGGAATGTCCTCAGGTAGGTTTTCCTGCCTGACCTCAGCATCAGATTTGTGTAAAGTCAAGTCTTGATTTTGTTCTACATCAGGAACCATCTCTTGATCTGGCAGTTTATTTTCTTCGATGGTCTTGGGCTCATCTTTCGAAGAGCCTGGGTCACCAAACGAGGAACAATCAGGCAGTTGGGCAGAGTCTTCTTCAAGAAGTTTATCCTGGGGATCTGTGCTGCCTATGGGCTCATTAGTAATCAAAGTTGAGTTACGTTTAGCAGCTTCATCAGTTTCAGGCTCATTCTGCTGATTTTGTGGAGAGGTTGGACTGGCAGCCTCCTCTGGCGTGGTATCCATGTCATCATTAGAAGGAAGGCTGCTGTCAATGACAGAATCAATGGCTTGGCCTTGGTTGACCTTCTCTTGAGAGACCTCTGAAGGCGGCTCACTTTGTTTCTCAGAGACGTTCTCCATAGTTTCAGAGTTGGGTTGACTTTCCATCAGTTCCTCTTCTGGAGCGACTGCACTGTCCAAGTTAGGTGGTTCTGGCACAGGAAGAACAGCGTCGGGTTTCTCAGAGGCGATACTTTCACTCGTGACCGGCTCGCTGCTCGGAGGACGATCGTTGGCCATGTCAGTGGGTTTTGTCTGTGGGGAGATGGAAGGCTCTTCCGTGAGGTTATTTGAACTGGTCTCATCAGAAGGACTCACAGTCTTTGTGGGGACCTCATCAGCATTAGTGTTCATACCGTTCTCCTCCGGCTCTGCAATGGTGTATGTGTTGAAGACATCGGCCAATATCTCAATCGAGTTTCCAAAGGAGTCTATAAGATGTACGGTTGTGTCAGAAAACTCGGATATTCGCAACTCAAATAAGTTCTTTTTCTCAGGACCATCCTCCTTCTGGCTGGTGGCTACAACGGACCCGTGGCTCCGCCTGGTGAGGAACTCTTTGGGGGTGAAGGTTTGGCAGACTTTCGGCTCAGCTTTGAAATGCACTATGGAGTTCAGAGGGCGCGGAGGCTTGGTGTAGGTGGGCTTCACATGCACAATGTCCGCCATCTTGCTGCTCCTGGTCGATATGACCCGAGGAGAGGGCGTCTTAACCTTTGAACCTCGGTCTTCGTGACTCCTCTCGTGCATTTGCAGGAAGACCTGGTGGTGGAAGCCCCTTCCACAGTGCGTGCAGGTAAACTGTTTCTTGGCCACATGGCTCTGGCGGTGCGAGGTCAGCTCAAGTTTAGTGTCGAAGGTCTCGCTGCACTCGATGCACATGTACTGTCCGGTGTCACTTTCGGGGCCGGTGGAGGCCATCTGCACAGGTATGGGCTTCCTGGAAGAACGCGTGCTTCTCTCCGAATTCTGCATCTTGCATGTCACCCGTCACACCTGTCCAAAAACAAATAAAGTTTTAGTTTTGTTGAATTCCTTCAGAACTAGATTGTGACAACTGCAGCAGAATAACTGAAGAGGGATTAGACCCCCTGCCAGGTTACTATTGCCATCTTTGCCCCCCATTGAAGAGAGTCATCCTCTGTTTGCCCTCGTGACCGTTCTGGCGGAAAGAAAATCCCAGAACAGGAGTCACCAGACAGGAAGAGAGGGGAATCTTCCAAAGGGGGACACCAGTTCTGGTGGCAACCAGGGGATTCCCTCACTTTCTGTTTCAGCTATGGGACAGGAAGTGAAGGGAAATCTTGCAATGGGGACACCGGTCCTGGTGACAACCAGGGATTCCCTCACTTCCTGTTTTTACTAAGTGAAGGGAAATCTTCCAATGGGGACACCAGTCCTGGCGACAAACAAGGAATTCCCTCACTTCCTGTTTCTGCTATGGGACAGGAAGTGAAGAGAAACCTTGAAATGGGGACACCGGTCCTGGCGACAACCAGGGATTCCCTTACTTCCTGGTTTACGCTATGGGACAGTAAGTGAAGGGAAATCTTCCAATGGGGACACCAGTCATGGCGACAACCAGGAATTTCCTCACTTCCTGTTTATGCTATTGGACAGGAAGTGAAGAGAAATCTTGAAATGGGGACACCGGTCATGATGACAACCAGGAATTCCTTCACTTCCTGTTTTTACTAAGTGAAGGGAAATCTTTCAATGGGGACACCAGTCCTAGTGACAACCAGGAATTTCCTCACTTCCTGTTTTCACAAAAAGGGGACAGGAAGTGAAGAGAAATCTTCCAATGGGGACACCAGTCCTGGTGACAAAAGTAAAAGTGAAGGTACATTTTTTTTTTTTTTCGTTTTAACTACCCAACCACCCGAGCCCTTTATGAAGAACTTTTTGTTTCAAAGTTGAATTCCACTTTTTTTTTTTTTGCTATAAAATGACTTGGAACCCCCCAAACACTCTACAAGACTCTGGTCTGGTCACATCTGGAGTACGCTGTCCAGTTCTGGGCACCGGTCCTCAGGAAGGATGTGCTGGAACTGGAGAGAGTCCAGAGAAGGGCAACAAAAATAATTAGGGGAATGGAGGACATCAGCTATGAGGAAAGACTACAAGCACTGAACTTATTCTCTCTGGAGAAGAGACGATTGAGGGGGGATATGATATCAATGTACAAATACTGTACTGGTGACCCTAGCATAAGGAACAAACTATTCAGAGAAAGGAGATACAATAAGACACGTGGCCACTCACTAAAACTAGAGGAAAGGCGGTTTAACCTTAAAATGCGTAAGGGGTTCTTCACTGTAAGGACGGTAAGGATGTGGAATTCTCTTCCACAAGCAGTGGTATCAGCAGGGAGCATCGATAGTTTCACTATTAGATGGGCACCTTAACCATTCTAGGACCGGGCCTATATCTGGCACAAGCTAAAATCTGTTTTTTTTTTTTGCTAGAAAACTACTTAGAACTCCCAAACATTATATATATATATATTTTTTAGCAGAGACCCCAGAGAATAAAGTGGAGATCATTGCAATATTTTTTATCACACTAATTGCACAGCGGTCTTCCAAATGCGATTTTTTTGGAAAAAATTCACTTTAATTAAAAAATAAGTACACAGTAAAGTTTGCCCGATTTTTTTCTATGTGAAAGATAAATGTTACGCTGAGTAAATAAATACCCAACATGTCACGCTTCAAAATTGCGCACACTCACGGAATGGCGACAAACATTGGTACTTAAAAATCCCCATAGGCAACACTTTAAACATTTCTACAGGTGACCAGTTTAGAGTTACAGAGGAGGTTGGGGGATGGAATTATTGCTCTCGCTCTAACGATCGCAGCGATACCTCACATGTGTGGTGCGAACGCTGTTTACATATGTGGGTGGGACTTGTGTATGCGATCGCTTCTGCGTGCGAGCTCAGAGGGACCGGGCGCTTTTCATTTCTTTTTTCCTATTTATCTATTATTTTTTATTTTTACAGTTTAACCGCTTGCCGACTGCGCACAGTATATTTACTGCGGCGGTCAGCCCCGGCCAGGCAGAGTGACGTAGATCTACGTCACTCACCTGTCACCGGGTTTTGAGCCAATAGCGGGCGAGCGCACGCCCGGCTCGTTCACAGAGGAGTGCAGGCGTGTGTCTGCCGGTCACACTACGATCGTCGGTAGAGCGGGAGAAAGGTGGGCGGCCAATGTAAACAAGCCGCCTGTCATTCTCCCTGTGTAAAAATGGAGATCAGATGGTTCTACTATGTACTATGTAGAACTGTTGATCTGTTTTTACACTAGTAGACCTGTCCAATCACAGTTAGAAACACGCCCCCAGGACACACTTAACCCCTCCCTCTCCAATACAGTTAACCCCTTCCGTGCCAGTGTCATTTTTACAGTGACAGTGCATATTTATAGCACTGATTACTGTAGTAATGTCACTGGTAACCCCAAGTGTCAAAAATGTCAGTCAGGGGTCCGATCTGTCCGCCGCAATGTCGCAGTCCCGCAAAAAAATCGCAGATCGCCGCCATTACTATTAAAAAAGAATAAAAATGACAAAAATCTTTCCCTTAGTTAGTAAACGCGATAACTTTTGCGCAAACCAATCAAAATACGCTTTTTGCGATTTTTTTTTACCAAACATATGTAGCATAAAACAAATTGGCCGAAAATGATAAAAAAAAAAAAGATAAAAAAATTTTGATTTTTAAATTTTTTTGGGGGGAATTTCATATAAAAAAAAAGTGAAAAATATTGTTATTTTTGCAAAATTTACACTCTTTTTTTGTTTATAGCGAATGATAAAAAAAAAAAAAAAAAAAAAAAAAAAAAAAAGAAAAAAAACGCAGAGGTGATCAAATACCACCAAAAGAAAGCTCTGTTTGTGGGAAAAAGACGACGCCAATTTCATTTGGGTACAGCGTCGCACGACCGCGCAATTGTCTGTTAAAGTCACGCAGTGCAGAATCGCAAAAAAACCCCCTGCTCAGGAAGGGGGTAAAATCTTCCGGGGCTTAAGTGGTTAAAAAAAAAAAAATTTGATAATTTTTATTCCTATTGCAATAGAAATAAGCAGGAAAGGTCCTCTTTATTTTGAGATCCGGGGTCATAAACACCTCACACCTACACAAAAAAAAAAAAAAAAAAAAAAAAAAAAAAAAAAAAAAAAAATCGGCCCTGTAACCACTTTAGCCCCGGAGGATTTGGCTGCTCAATGACCAGGCCTTATTTTGCGATTCGGCACTGCATGACTTTAATGAACAATTGCGCGGTCGTGCGACGCTGTACCCAAATGAAATTGATGTCCTTTATTTCCCACAAACAGAGATTTCTATTGGTGGCATTTGATCATCTGTGCGATTTTTACTTTTTGCGCTATAAACAAAAAAAAAAGAACGACAATTTTGAAAAAACAACATTTTTCACATTTTTTATGTGAAATTCTCAAAAAAAAAAAAAAAGTAAAAATCGAAATTTTTTTAACATTTTAGGCCAATTTGTTTTCTGCTACATATTTTTGGTAAAAAAAAAAAAAAAAAAAAAAAAAAGAAAAAAAATTTGCAATAAGTGTATTTTGATTGGTTTGCGCAAATGTTATCGTGTTTACTAACTACAGGAAAGATTTTTGTCATTTTTATTTTTTTTTACTAGTAATGGCGGCGATCTGCGATTTTTAGTGGGACATTGCGGCGGACAGATCGGACCCCTAACTGATATTTTTGACACTTTTGGGGGTATCAGTGACATCACTACAGTAATCAGTGCTATAAATATGCACTGTTAGGCCCCTTTCACACTAGTGCGACTTGTCCTGCGATTTTGGACCGCAAAAATCGCAGGACAAGTCGTTTTCCATTATTTTCAATGAGCCCCATTCATATCAGTCGCACCGACTTCAAAGTAGTTCCTGCACTACTTTGGCACGATTTTAATGCGTTTTGAGGTATATAGCCCTGAGCCATTGCTCAAAATCGCGTCAAAATCGTGGCAAAGTCGCGTCCAAATCGCCGTCTGTCCTCTCTGTCAGCGGGGGGGGGGGGGGGGGGGGGGGGGGAGATCGTGAGTGGGCGGCGGCCATAAGAGCCGCTGGTCACTCGCACGGGGAAGGCAGGGAACGAACGGGAGCGTGCCGCTGTGCACTCGCCCCCTAGAGGCTTGTGGGTGAGTGACGTACCCCCACATGACTTTGCATGTAGGGGGCTGACTGCCACAGTATATAGTCGTGCGGCGGTCGGCGAGTGGGTAAACTGGTTGCTAGGAGTCAACTGTTGACGTCACTCCAGTCCTCCAAGACCATAGAGTGGAGTGGGGGCCATCTTGCCTTCACTCTACTTCCTGTCTGTAAAGAGCGCAGACCGGATCGTTTTCCCCGCTGCCAGCAGAGACCTCAGGGAATAAAATGCTGATTGTCGCTCGGCGCTCTCACATGCCATTCTTTTTGGGAAGAAATAAACTTTCATGAATTAACCCCTTCCTGACCGCCCATTTACGTTCCGTACTTTGACGTCAAATATCGGGGTCATGGCAGCAGATAGAGAGCAGCCATAACCTCGGTATTTTTTTAATCTGCGGGCGGTCCTCTTTCACATAAGGGTGGTCCCAGCGGCGGATTCGCCACAGGATCACCCTTACGGTGCGGCAGGAGAGTTGCCCCCCCCCCCCCCCGACGCTTCCCGGACCCGCTGGCAGTATGGAAAACGATTCGGTCCGCGCTCCTCACAGGCAGGAAGTCAAGTGAGGGCAAGATGGCCCCCACTCCACTCTATGGTCTTGGGAGGACCAGAGCGACGTCAAATGATGTCTCCTAGCAACGCATTTAAAGAGCCAATTGTTTTCCATCATGAAAAAAATAAAAAAAAAACATTTTTATTATTTTAGTGTAGTTGTGAGGTGTGAGGTGTTTGTGATCCCGGATCTCACAATAAAGAGAACCTCTCCTGCTTATTTCTATTACAAGCGATGATTACATTCCTAATAGGAATAAAAATGATCAAAAATTTTAAAAACTGTAAAAACAAAAATAAAATAGATAGAAAAAAAAAATTAAAGCGCCCCGCCCCTCCAAGCAGAAGTGAACGCATGCGCAAGTCCCGCCCACATATGTAACGGTGTTCGCACCACACATGTGAGGTATCGCTGCGATCGTTAGAGCGAGAGCAATAATTCCATCCCCCGACCTCCTCTGTAACTCTAAACTGGTCACCTGTAGAAATTTTTAAAGCGTCGCCTATGGAGATTTGTAAGTAGCAATGTTTGTCGCCATTCCGTGAGTGTGCGCAATTTTGAAGCCTGACATGTTGGGTATCTAATTACTCAGCGTAACATTATATTTCACATTATAGAAATAAATTGGGCTTTACGGTTTTCTTATTTTAATTAAAAAAAGTGAATTTTTTCCAAAAAAATTGCGTTTGGAAGACCGCTGTGCAATTACAGTGATAAAAAATATTGCAACGATCTTCATTTTATTCTCTAGGGTCTCTGCTAAAAAAAATAAAAAACAATAAAAAAAAAATAAATAAAATATAATAATATATAAAAAAAATATATATATATCCCATTTTTTTCTTGTATGATGTCACGCTTTAAATTTGCGCACACTCGTGGAATGGCGACAAACTTTGGTACATAAAAACCTCCACATTGAGGTTCCCAGTTTTGAGTTACAGAGGAGGTCGGGGGATGGAATTATTTCTCTCGCTCTGACGATCGCGGCGATACCTGTGAACACCATTTATATATGCGAGCGCAACCCATGTATGCACTCACTCCTGCGTGCGAGCACAGAGAGACGGCGCTTTTATTTTTTATTTTATTACCTTTTTTTTTTTTTTACACTGTCCCTAAATAAATAAATAAAAAAAAAAAGGGCGGAGTTTACATCTGCCAGGAAGTGACGTCATGACGTCGCTTCCGGCCTCCCAGAGTCATAGAGATGGCCGGGGACAGTCTGGCCAACTAGCGTGGTGCGCAGGATGGTGCCGGGCTGGAACGGACGTCAGCGTGAGCGCATTTCTTCCGCTATTCTACTGGATAAGGGGTCCGGGCAGGGGGCGGGACTACACAAGACCACCCACCTCTGTAAATGCTGATGGTAGGCTTGTTTATTATGGAGCTGGGTGGCCTCGTGTAGTCCCACCCCCTGCCCGTAGTGCTTAGACCGCCCCATACAACTGACAAAACGCTTTATTTCCCCCCGTCCACAGCAGCACGCCCCCCTGCTGTCAGTTCTGGTCCGGTGCCATCTTGGGCTACAGCGCCCCCCCCCCCCCCGCTTCCTGGTGTCCCACCTACCCCCCCCACTTTATCCTTACTGAGGAGGAACCCGCGGGAGACTCTCCCCGCCCAGCCGCGGATCATTCATATACATGGCGGCTCTTCTCTACTAACATGGGAGCCATTTGTTGCGTTTATAATAAAATTGAGGTGACTGAACGCTACACTTAGCCTGGCGCCCTCCTGGGTTCCTCTTCAGTTCTACTACAACTGCATTAGGAAGGAAGAAGCTAATACGAGGTGATCTGGTGGGTGACCCCCCACCCCCAGAGTATGCCCTCCTCTGCTGGGTGGGGGGGAGGGAATAGCAAATATTCTCTGATCTCCCCCAGGAGAATGAACCCGGAAGTGATGTGTACAATGTCACTTCCAGTTTCTGGTGTCACCTCCCCCGGCCCTCGCAGCCAAGGAAGAAGCTAAAGAAAGTGATCTCTGATCTCCCCCTGGTACAATGAACCCGGAAGTGTTCATTCTACCCGGGGAATGTGTAAAATGTCTCTCTACTTCTGGTGCCCCCACCCCCGGCCCTCGCAGACAAGGAAGAAGCTAATGTAGAGTGATCTGCACACCATTAGCTTTAATGGAAGGCAGGTGAGGAATCAGGGCGGAAAAAACTCCTGATATCTCATTAGAGAGAATCGGTCTTACAAATAATATAATACCTAGGGGGCATTTTTGTCCCCAGTGAAATCTAAAAATATTTTAGTAATAAAAAAAAAAAAAAAAAAAAAAACAGTAAAAGTTGCACCCCGGCTCTTAAAATTTCCCCTCAAAAATTGCTTTTGGATGAAGTTGGGAGAGATTAGAACCCTCCCCTCACTTCCTGTCCCTTCTCACTAGACAGGAAGTTAAAGGAAAACACAGGAGGGATAGGAGGACCTTACCTGACCTAATACTGAGAGGCGGAGACGTCCTCTCACTTCCTGCTTTCCTGACCTTTTAACGGGACAGGAAGTTAGAGACTCTGCCACCAGGACAAGATATGGGGGGGGGGGGGGGGGGCTGCCAGAAATAACTGCACCCAGAACACTGCGGTTTTCATGCCCATCAGTCATCTCACCAAAATCTCCCCCACCATGGACGCAACTGGTCAGGCCGCCCCCCACCATGGATACAACTGGTCAGGCCGCCCCCCACCATGGACGCAACTGCTCAGGTCGCCCCCCACCACCATGGACGCAACTGCTCAGGTCGCCCCCCACCACCATGGACGCAACTGGTCAGGTCGCCCCCCACCACCATGGACGCAACTGGCCACGCCCTCCCCACCATGGACGCAACTGGCCACGCCCTCCCCACCATGGACGCAACTGGCCACGCCCTCCCCACCATGGACGCAACTGGCCACGCCCTCCCCACCATGGACGCAACTGGCCACGCCCCGAATACAAGTGTAACATGTGATGAAAGCTGAACTTATCCTTAAAACAAGACATGTTTGGTGTCCATTTACTCGCCATAACATATTTTACATTGCATCAGAAAATGTGGTTATAAATTGTGTTTTTTTTTCCATTAAAAAATCATTAAAGTGTATTTTTTCCCCAAAAAATTGGGTTTGAAAAAAACGCTGTGCAAATACCGCGTGTCAATAACATTGTAATGATCGCCATTTTATTCTCTGGGGTCTCTGCCAAAAAAATGATATAATGCTTGGGGGGTTCCAAGTAATTTTCTATCATAAAATACTATAAGGATAGTGTGACGGAATCCGGACACCACCGACTGGGTATCTCCGCCAGTAACCTGCTTCCTAAGTTCTGGAACACGGGATCCGTGATTCTGGCTATAGTTACCCCAATAACTCGACAGTACAAGTTTTGGAGTCAAACCAGAATGAACCAACTTTCAGACTTTTACATACACTTTGAGAATACAACATGATTTATTTACACAGATCCACCCACCACATCACACAATGGTTTCTATACGATCCCCAATACACATTACTCTGTGTAATTTAAGCCCCTAGCAGACAGACAGGTGGGCTCATTACCACACTTAACAATAGGTGAATGGAAAAACTGTCTCAGACCCTATTTTAGACAAAACACTTCAATGATTAGCAGACATGGTGTCTCTCATAGTTCCTGGACACCCAAATTAGGAGCTGCACTTCCTGTGCCTGACAGTGTATAGAAATAAGGTAGATCTCCATATTTCCTGAGAGATATTGTTAATGCATTTTATTGTCCCATTTGAAGTAGTCCAACCATATTCTCAGTGTTCACCACCCTCTCGGTCACCCTGCATCCATAATAGACGCAGGGTGACTTAAACATAAGAGAGCCCCATAAGGCTGGGCATGGTGCCCCCCAACCTCTCTAAAGGAATTTGGAGTCCACAACCTACATGCCCAAAGTGACTCCTGTCACAGATAGAATGTATACAAAGTATATACACCGCTCAGAAACAGGAAAGGAACACTTTGAAAACACATCAGGTCTCAACGGGGAAACAAATCTCATGTTGGATATCTACACTGGTATGGACTGGGTGACGTGTTAGGGTCTATACTGGTATGGAGAGGGTGAACCTGCTCTCATCTGTGAAAAGCACAGGGTGCCAGTGGTGGAGCTGCCAATTCTGGGGTTCAATGGCAAATGCCAATAGAGCTCCACAGTGCCGGGCATTGAGCACAGCGCCCACTAGAGGACATCGGCCCTCAGGCCACCCTCATGAAGTCTGTTTCTGATTGGTTGGTAAGAGACATTCCCACCAGTGGCTGCTGGAGGTCATTTTGTAGGGCTCTGGCAGAGCTCATCCTGTTCCTCCTTGCACAAAGGAGCAGATACCGGTCCTGCTGATGGGTTAAGGACCTTCTACGGCCCTGTCCAGCTCTCCTAGAGTAACTGCCTGTCTCCTGGAATCTCCTCCAGGCTCCTGAGACTGTGCTGGGAGACACAGCAAACCTTCTGGAAATGGGACGTATTGATGTGCCATCCTGGAGGAGTTGGACTGCCTGTGCAACCTCTATAGGGTCCAGGTATCTCCTCATGCTACCAGTAGTGACACTGACCCCCCTCTATAGGGTCCAGGTATGGTCTCATGTTACCAGTAGTGACACTGACCCCCTCTATAGGGTCCAGGTATGGCCTCATACTACCAGTAGTGACACTGACCCCCCTCTATAGGGTCCAGGTATGGCCTCATACTACCAGTAGTGACACTGACCCCCTCTATAGGGTCCAGGTATGGCCTCATACTACCAGTAGTGACACTGACCCCCCTCTATAGGGTCCAGGTATGGCCTCATACTACCAGTAGTGACACTGACCCCCTCTATAGGGTCCAGGTATCGCCTCATGCTACCAGTAGTGACACTGACCCCCCTCTATAGGGTCCAGGTATCTCCTCATACTACCAGTAGTGACACTGACCCTAGCCAAATGCAAAATTAGTGACAATCAGTTAGAAAAGATGAGTAGGGAAAAATGTCAGTGGCCTCCACTTGTAAAACCATTCCTGTTTTGGAGGTTGTCTCATTGTTGCCCATCTATTGCACCTGTTAATTTCACACCAAAGCATCTGAAACTAATAAACAACCCCCTCTGCTACTTAACTGACCAGATCAATATCTAATGAGTTTAGTTGACTTGATGCTCCACTCTAATTATAAAGCGTTCCTTTCATTGTTTGAGCAGTGTATAAGGATACAATGTATACAAGGTATATACACCAGGATACAATGTGGGCGGGGCTGCACAGTGACTGACCATTGTGACAGCCCATCAGAGGCTACCATAGCGATCAGGTGACTGGGAACAGGGAGTCCGGGTTAATGTGGGAGCTCGGACTCTGCCCAGGAATAAAGCCCACCCCCTGGATGCCCATGTATGGGTTCCTGAAAGGCACAGGTCCTATTTATTACTGAGTGTGTCATGTGAAGTCTACAGATCAGTACAGGTACTCACAGCTCTCTGGGGGCGGGGCTCCTCCGCAGATGGGGGCGGGATCAATGAACACGGCTGACGCTGAAAAAGAAAGAAATAAAGAGATTGAGAATATTCTCCTATAGGAAGTCTGAGACCCCGGGGAGAGCGGGAATGTGATTGGTCAGTGGGAGGGACAGACACTCCGCCTCTCATCCAAGAAATAAAAAAAATCTACAAACAATCCTCTTAAAAGGGTAAATATATAATAGATTGGGGTGGCCATGGACTTTAGAGCATTATGGGAGTTCTTAAGAGACAGCAGAAGCTGATTCATACAGAGACAGAGTCTGAAAGCAATGTCTGTACAGGGAAAGGAGGTGGGGCCACTCCTGACTCATTAAGCTGTGTGTGCAATCTGAGCTTCAGCTACTGAGGCCTGTTATCAACCAACCTCCTACACCAAAGCCGTTACTATGGAAATAATAAACACTCTTCTTCACATGAACTACAATGAAAACTATAAAACAATCCGTATTCATGAAAGCGAATGGCGCAGGTCTATATAGTCACAGGTGCAGGCTCCGCCCCTCTGGCTTGTGGTGCTGTATGGCAGGGACACGCCCCTACCCCACCCCAGTACACACAATTTTGTATAAATAATAAATAATACTCATACAGCGATTGGTTAAACCCAGAAGTGAATTATGTCAAGTGTTGATATAATGGGAGGCAAGTACTCACCTTCCTCCTCCGATCACCATAGACGTTCACCTTCCTCCTCCGATCACCATAGACGTTCACCTTCCTCCTCCGATCACCATAGACGTTCACCTTCCTCCTCCGATCACCATAGACCCTGAGAGAAGAAACTTCTGGAAGACACAAAAAAAAAAAAAAAAGGAAGGAAGTTTGTACCTGTAATGACATCTGCACTGGATATCCTAAAAGCTGTCGCAAGCAACCATTTTGTCAAGCAACCATTTTTTTTGAAGAGTTCAGCCATGACAGTTATAAAGACCACTCATTCACCCAGCCCCCTCCTTGAGCTAATTAATGTAGGAATGCAGAGGCTTCAAAAGAGCTGTTACTTCAAAGAACCTTATTTAGGAACCTTATCTCAGCACATCCTGGCAGATGTCCACTAAGGCTGACCAGGCTGGGTTGTAAATTCCCCAGCCAAATTGTTAATTTGAGATGTACCGAATACATCTAACAAATCCATACCCAATTCATAAATGCAGACAGGAACATGACACATTAACAAAAAGTATATATATGTCGATGAGAAATAAAATACTGAACGGAACAAGACCATGCATGACCACCCTATCACATATAGAACGGCAAATAGCGATAAGATATTCCCTGTATGATAAATATATTCATATTTAGTATCGTTTGAAGGCAAATCACCTGCTGAGTGAGGGACTAGCAGTTTAAAGAATGTAACCATTACATATTTCGAGATATGAATTCTGTTATAAATCTGTCTAAACGGGAGGTTCCTTGCCATTGTCTTAGCCTAGGGCCGCCCAGGGCCATTGTGTTTATTGGTCAAGGACCTCTGGTGACACCCCCTGGGGTCTCAGAGAAAAAGGAAAGAAGCAGATGTTTTTTTCAGTTCTCATGTAACATCAAGGAAGTAACATCGATCAAGTGGAGAACCGATAACACATGTTCAGCTTCTGAAACTCTGATACCACTCAGGACTTTGAATGCAAGTATTTCATTTCTAATTCTTTATCTTATTTTTTCTAAATTGCGTCTATTTCTTTGCAACCCATTTTTCTGTAAATATTTTTATTTGCCCCAATTTTAACCTTTTTTATTATTAAACTTTATTTTGAAAAGTGTTAATCTTGTCCCTAAAGCTCTTAATGCAAACTAACCAAAGAACCTGTCTCTTGAAGAGCGCTTCTGTCTAGAATAAATCCTCTGGACATCCCTGTCTGCGGTGACAGTGCGTGTTACAGATGATTATTCTAAAGTCATAATTGGTATTTCTAAAATTACGAGCGTCCGCTGGGCTCAAACGTAGCAGTGGTGGCAGAGAAAGGGTTAATTGCTTAATTAACCCGGTGACGATCAGGCATCTAGATTGTGGTGTGCAGCGGATATTGGCATTGCTACACAAGTGACGGCAGGGTGGAAGATTGCCTGGTCCTTGGTCACGAGTTGGATGACGAGGCCAGGGGTCTGATACCCGCCACCGTCACAGTACCCAACTTAAAATCCTTTTCTTGGACTTCATTGAGGGGCACAGGAAGTCGTTCTCTTTCAGGTTATACTGCCACCTACAGGAGGACTGGACACTGACAAACAAAGCTGTACACCAGTTCAGGATAACCCCTCCTACTCCCAGCATGCCTCAGTCTGGTAGCAAAGTACTTCTGACAGCATGATCTCAAAAAGGTGTGGGGAGGGGGAACCCGTGTCCCTCAGATATTACCCCAGGGTGAAAAACAGTGTGTGTGTGGGGGGGGGGGGGGGGATCTTCTCTCCTCCCATTTAGGTCTTCAGGAAGAGCCACCTCTGTTTAATAAATACACCCTCTCCTCCCTCCACAAATCACCTCCTCTACAGAACACCTCCTACTACAAATCTACAGAACATATCCCTGCCACAAACAACCCCCCCATACAGAACATCCCCCTACAAAACATCTTACACAGTCAGAACATATTCCCCCCCCCCCCCAAAGAACACCTGCCCCACCACCACAAAACATCTCCCCCCCCTCTACAGAACATCTCCCTCCCTACAGAATACCTTTCCCCTCCCTCCCTACAGAACACCTTCCCCCTCCCCCACAGAAATTGGATTTTTGACATACCATAAAATCATAGAAGTATCAAACTCCATAGAGGGGCGGGTGCTGTGTCCGTCAATGAGCTTGGATTTTATGGTTAGTCACAAACCCCATTTTCTCTTTCGCTCATTGAGTGACACAGCTCTTTAGGATCCTTGACCATTGGACATCGCCAAGCAGTGCCAAACAGGAGGGGTGGGACAAAAAAAAAAAAAAAATCCAAGGCTAAACACAATAGCCAACAAGGTAACAAAGAGCTTAACAAAAAACAACTGGAGCCCAACCTGAACAATACACCCCCAAAGAGGGAACCAACCCCCTAAACAGCAGCCTGCAAAACCTTGTGGCCATAGGAAGCATCCGCAGATGCCAACACACCCACTTTGTAGAATTTAGTGAAAGTGTGCACCGATGACCAGGCAGCCGTCTGCAAACCTGTGTCACTGACGCCTGATGACGGAAGGCCCAGGAAGAACCCGAGTAGAGGGCACCGTTACAGGGAAAGGAGGAACCTGACCCTTGATAGAATAGGCCCGAGTCACCGCCTGCCTGATCCATCAGGAAATGGTCGCAGAAGAAGCGGACAACCCTTTTCCTTGGCCCGTCTGTGATCACAGGGAGACTGACCTAGGAAAAGACTCCGTAACTTCCAGGTACACCCGAAAAGCCCCAACCTCATCCAGGGAATGCAATGCAAATTCCTTAGGATGTTTGGACCTGGGACACAAGGAAGGCAACCCAATGTCTTCATTCAAATCGAATTCAGAGCCTACTTTAGGAAGGAACAATGGACAAAACCACCTTCTCTTTGTGGACCACCAAGTAAGGAGTACGACAAGATAACACCGCCAATTTCCACACCCTGCGAGCAGAGGCGAGAACCACCAAATAGGAAACCGTCTGGGACAGCGTAAGCAGGGGAATCTCCCGAATATTTTCAAAGGGGGGCTTCTGGACAACTGAAAGCACCAAGTTCTGATCCCAGGGCCGTAAAGGGGACCGCACCGGTGGAGTCAGATGTTGAGCCCCTTGGAGTCAGATGTTGAGCCCCTTGGAGTCAGATGTTGAGCCCCTTGGAGTCAGATGTTGAGCCCCTTGGAGTCAGATGTTGAGCCCCTTGGAGTCAGATGTTGAGCCCCTTGGATAAAAATGTACGCACCAGGGAGTGTGTGGCCAGGAGTTGTTGAAAGAAGACCCCCAAGGCTGACACCTGGCCCTTGATGGTACTCAATTCCAATTTCTGCTCAACCCCCCATTGAAGGAAGGTCAAAACCTGAGCCACTGAAAAAGAGCTAGAGTGAACACCAATCACCTCACCACAAAATGTACATTGTCCACGTACGATGGTAGACTTCCTAGCTTTCAACAGTGTTGGATTTACCGACCCAGGCAAACCTCTATCCTTCAGCACCTGGTTTTAAACAGCCAAGCCATCAAAGCCAGTGACTGTAAAGCAGAATGGAAGATCGGCCCTTAGGACAAGAGATCCTCCCCGAGAGGCAGTCTCCAAGGGACGTCGGCGACCAGCCGCACCAGGTTGGCGTACCAAGACTGGCGAATCCAGTTCAGGGCCACTAGAACGACCGGAATCCCTTCTGCCTCGATTCTGCGCAGGAGGGAAAGCATAGATCAGAGGATACTGGCCCCATGAGTGTCTGTGGCATCCGCTAGAGGATCCGTGACCGTTCCACAAACCTGTGCACCTTTCTGTTGAGCTGGGATGCCAAGAGATCCACCTCGGGGGTGCCCCACTGGAGACATCTGATGAAACACGTCCTGATGAAGGGACGACTCCCCGTTGTCCAACGCCTGCCAACTGAGATAGTCCCCCCTCCTGGCAGTTTTCTACTCCTAGAATGTATATGACGGAAAAAGCTAGAACGAAGCGTTCTGCCCACCGGAGAATGCCAGCTACTTCCAGAGATGCCAATACACTTTTTGATCCACCCTGGTAATTGACATAAGCCACCGCCGTGGCATTGTCCAACTGAATTGGGTAATCCTGAGTTCCAGGACATTTATCAGTAGTCTTGACACCTACAGTGTCCAAACAACCTGAGCGGAGCTCTGACCCAGGACACCTCCCCACCCGGACAGACTGGCATCCGTGGTGACCACTGTCCAATACAAGTGGAGAAACGATTTTCCCTGATGAAGAGCCAGAGAGCGAAGCCACCAGACCAGTGACCCTTTAGTTTCCTGGCTCAGTCGGGTCTGATTGTCCAGAGACTTCGGACACTTGTCCCATTTGACCAAGATCTCCCCTTTGCAGGGACCTGTGTAGATAGAAACATAGAATGTGTCGGCAGATAAGAACCATTTGGCCCATCTAGTCTGCCCAATATATCTGAATCCTATGAATAGTCCCTGGCCCTATCTTATATGAAGGATAGCCTTATGCCTATCCCATGCATGCTTAAACTCCTTCACTGTATTTGCAACTATGGAACTGTGCAAACGGAACCGCCTCGAAAAGTAGAAACCATCAGGCCCAGCACCCCATGGAAGTCTGGAGGGAGGACCATCTGCTGGACAACAGGAGATAAATTGCAGCATGCAACTTCTGGTGTTTGTCCAGAGGAAGGAACACTCTGGCTAGAGCCGAGTCCAGAGTCACACCCAGATAATCCAATTTTCTAGATGGAATCAGAGCAGACTTTTGGTGATTCAGAAGCCAACCGAACTCCCTCAGGGTCTGTATACTGATCTCCATGTTGTCCACCAGATCAGCGGAGGACTCCGCTAGCAAGAGGAGGTCACTCAGGTAGCCCAACACTGCGATCACTCGATGTAGCAACGCAAGAACCGGGGCCAACACTTTAGTGAAGACCCGAAGAGCGGGAGGCGAGACCAATGGGTGAGGCCGTAAACTGATAATACTCCTCTCCTACAGCAAAGCGGAGGAAACGCTGGAGACCGGCACATATTGGAATGTGTATGGAAGCATCTTTTATGTTGATAGAGGGAAGAAAATCCCCCTGATGTAGGGAAGCCACCACTGTGAGAACCGACTCCAGTCTGAATCGCTGTACCACAGTTTACAGCATTTGTGTCAAACAAGGCCCCAGGGCCGAATCCGGCCCTCCAGGCCATTTCATGTGGCCCTCGCCAGTCTCCTGCAGCTACGGCAACCCCTTCATTGTTGCACACACCTTGTCTCAGCATTTAGCAGCAAAGAGGAGGACAGAAATCTTCAACCACTTCTCCATGCAGCCACAGAGAGGCTCGTATCTACCCCCCCCCCTCCCTGTCTCAGCAGTCAGCAAAAGAGAAGACAGAACTCCTCCTACAGATCCTGCACCTCTCTGTACAGTCGCAGCACTCCCTCCTCTCCACTTCCCCTAGTCTTAGCATTCAGTAGACTCTAGCCTTCCTCTGGTCCTCCTGCAGACTCTTCACTTTCTGCTTCCAAGCTCTGTCCCAGCTTATTCCTGCTGGCGGCAGCACAAGGTAAGGGGGTGTGATGTAAGGGAGGGTGAGGAACTCTTAACTTCTTATAAGGGGGGGGGGTTGGGTGCTCTTGACACCTGATGTAAGGAGGGGGAGGTGCTCTGGACATCTAGTCTTAGAGATACAACTGGCCCTTTGAGGGCAACCATACTGCTGATTCAGCCCACAATTAAATGAAGTTTGACACCCCTGGTTTAGGGCCTTGAGGTCCAGAATCAGACTTGTCCTCTCTCTTTGGGACCATGAACAGGTTTGAATTAAAACCCCGAAACCTCTTCCAGGCCAGAACAATCACACCCTGAAGCAGAGGTCTTGCCCCGCCCCATAGAGAGCTTGCAATCGGACCGGGGACAGACGCACATTGGGAGTGAAGAACCTTTCTGGAGGGTTGAGAACAAAACTCAATCTTGTAGCCAGACTGGATCACTTCGTGGACCCATTTGTCTTGTACCAAGGAGGTCCACGGACCCGGAAAGCAGGGTGAGGTTATAACCTTCATGAAGAAGGAGTCTTGGTCTAGACCAGGGGTCTCCAAACTACGGCCCTCCAGGTGTTCAGGAACTACAATTCCCATCATGCCTAGTTATGTCTGTGAATGTCAGAGTACAATGCCTCATGGGATGTGTAGTTCTGTAACAGCTGGAGGGCCGTAGTTTGAGGATCCCTGGCCTAGATTATGCTGCTCTCGGCTTGCCAGACCACGCCCACTTGGAGGACCACGCCCACCCGAGGAGGACTTGAAGAGGTATTGAACCTTTGTCGGAGGACCCTGCGGGACGAAAAAACTTCTTGTGAGTGGAGAAGGATGGGGCCACGTCTGACAAGGTTCCTTACCCTTTACCAGACTGCAGAGGAAAAGTACTCCCCCCCCCCCCGCCGTGAGACTCTTAATGAGGTCATCCAGGGTAGCCCCAAACGGGCGATCACCCCGAAAAGGTAAGGGTCCGACGCCTCAGCCACAAAACACGCCTTAGGACCACTGCCGAGACAGACAGTCTAGAAATTAGGGGAGCCGCATGCAGAGAGGCCGCGCCCCCCGCTTCCAGAGAGGCCGCGCCCCCCGCTTCCAGAGAGGCCGCGCCCCCCGCTTCCAGAGAGGCCGCGCCCCCCGCTATCGCTCCCCATGGAGACAGAACAGCACAACGGCTAACACAGAACCCCTCCTACATAGAAACACGGATCTCTGTGTTGATACAGCAAGCCCACCCCCCCTACAGTAAGAAAGCACCCCCTAGGGACACATTCAACCCTTTGATCGCCCCTGGCATTAACCCCTTCCCTGCCAGTATCATTAGTACAGTATCACAGGACCGCGCAATTGTCAGTTAAAGTAACGCAGCGCCAAATCAGATTCAGGATCTGGGGAGACAAATGGGGCAGGGGAAGGCGGGGCGCTTTTTTATGGGGCGTCAGCCAAAAGCCACTCCCACCTGGGAGACAAAGGACTCCAGGACCGTTGTCAGGGCATCGATTGACGGTTGGGACCACCAAGGGCCCCGCAGCCTCAGAGGGGGGGTCAGGTGGGGAAACGTGCTCCAAAGACTACATTTGTAAAGGGGGGGACCCCCACAAGAATGGGCCTAGCACTGCCAAGCGACACCCCCACCACATCACCAGCAACCGAGCACCCCACAATCCTGCAGCAGAGAGGGGGGGGTGGGGACCCTATCAGACAGGTACTGGCTGCACCAGGATAATATTTCCTCCAAGGAAAGGAAAGACCCAGAAGTCAACACCAGGGGAAAAGGAGGGGCCCCCACAGCAGAGATCGTCGCCCAGAGGCTCCTCAGTAATGTCCACCACTATGCAGTATGTCTGACTAAGGAAGAATGGCTGACAGACTACACAAACATGGCCGCCAGCCATAGAAATAAAACAGGCTACAACAAAATGGCCACCGCGCTCGGCTACACAAGGCTCCCAGGGACCCAGGAGGGATCCCAGGCAACAAACTGGAGGTAGAGGGGGGGGGGGGGACCGGGCAAAGAGCCCCAACACAGGTATAGTCTTCCCCTCCCCCCAGCTAATAGATCGTAACCCGCCCATCCCCAGCACTAATACAGCACCGTACCGCCCCAGACCACCATGCTACCCCAGATGGGGGGGGGGGGTCTAGATGACCCACAGGAACCACCAGAACACAGGGGGGGGGTCTAAGAGGAAGGAGGGGAACCCCGGGGTCCGAACATCCCAGGGAGGGGCCTGCGTCTACCCCAAAATCCCTCAGGGGAGAGCAACTCACCATACCGGTAACCAGGCGGGCACCGCCCCCCACAAAACCTCCTCACCATCTGAATGGGGGGGGGGGGTCTGTCACCAGGAGGAACGCTGCGACTCGGCCTGAGACTGAGACCCGGCCACATACGACCCCGCGAGACGTCTAACCCACAGGCCAAATCCTTAATCCTCGTACACACGCACCGATTGTTGGCCGTGAATTGTCGGCTTGTTAGTATGATGTTTCCGACAACCAACTGCAACTTTTCGGCCGAACAAAAAAATTTTTTTGGGCTGTCAACAGAACGGCCGATTTTCCGTCAGTCAATACAGATTTCGGCAGACAAAAATCTGATGAGCAAGACTGGGCATGCTCAGAGAAGAAAAAACACACGGAAAGTCAACCAACACACGACATCACCCCCGTCACACGACATCGCCCCCGTCACACGACATCCCTCCCGTCACACGACATCGCCCCCGTCACACGACATCCCTCCCGTCACACGACATCACTCCCGTCACACGACATCGCCCCCGTCACACGACATCCCTCCCGTCACACGACATCCCTCCCGTCACACGACATCCCTCCCGTCACACGACATCCCTCCCGTCACACGACATCCCTCCCGTCACACGACATCCCTCCCGTCACACGACATCCCTCCCGTCACACGACATCCCTCCCGTCACACGACATCCCTCCCGTCACACGACATCCCTCCCGTCACACGACATCCCTCCCGTCACACGACATCGCCCCCGTCACACGACATCGCCCCCGTCACACGACATCGCCCCCGTCACACGACATCACTCCCCGTCACACGACATCCCTCCCCGTCACACGACATCGCCCCCGTCACACGACATCGCCCCCGTCACACGACATCACCCCCGTCACACGACATCCCTCCCGTCACACGACATCCCTCCCGTCACACGACATCCCTCCCGTCACACGACATCACCCCCGTCACACGACATCCCTCCCGTCACACGACATCGCCCCCGTCACACGACATCCCTCCCGTCACACGACATCGCCCCCGTCACACGACATCGCCCCCGTCACACGACATCGCCCCCGTCACACGACATCCCTCCCGTCACACGACATCGCCCCCGTCACACGACATCGCCCCCGTCACACGACATCGCCCCCGTCACACGACATCGCCCCCGTCACACGACATCCCTCCCGTCACACGACATCACCCCCGTCACACGACATCACCCCCGTCACACGACATCCCTCCCGTCACACGACATCACTCCCCGTCACACGACATCGCCCCCGTCACACGACATCGCCCCCGTCACACGACATCGCCCCCGTCACACGACATCCCTCCCGTCACACGACATCACTCCCCGTCACACGACATCGCCCCCGTCACACGACATCGCCCCCGTCACACGACATCGCCCCCGTCACACGACATCCCTCCCGTCACACGACATCACCCCCGTCACACGACATCCCTCCCGTCACACGACATCCCTCCCGTCACACGACATCGCCCCCGTCACACGACATCACTCCCCGTCACACGACATCCCTCCCGTCACACGACATCCCTCCCGTCACACGACATCACCCCCGTCACACGACATCCCTCCCGTCACACGACATCCCTCCCGTCACACGACATCCCCCCCGTCACACGACATCGCCCCCGTCACACGACATCGCCCCCGTCACACGACATCGCCCCCGTCACACGACATCGCCCCCGTCACATGACATCGCCCCCGAAGTTGGATTTTGTTGGCCGAGAAAATTTGTGTGCAGTTTAGAGCACATTTCAACCAACACAACAACACTGGACAAAAGACGGCCGATCGGTTGGCCAACAATCGTACGAGGCTTTACTAGGCAGGGAGAGGGGGGGAGTGTACCCCCTGGAACCGCCCATAGGCGTGGTCAACTTCTTTTCCTGCCTAGCGTCCAACTGTAGGGGGCAGCATAACCCAATGGTTCAATAATCCTGGAGAAAAGTGTCCATCAATCAACAAAAGAGAAGCACCCCTCTCTACAGAACACCTTCCTCCCCCCACAAATCACCCCTCCCTCTACAGAACACCTCCCCCCCCCCCACAAATCACCCCCCTCTACAGAACACCTTCCTCCCCTCCACAAAAGAACCCACCCCTCTGCAACAGGACCCCTGCCCCATACAAAACACCTTCCTCTCCGCACTACAGAACATCTCCCCCCATGGTATGAAGAGAAGGGGGAGGGGTGTATTGGGAGTAGATAAGGAATGTGAACTCCCCTCCCCCATCTATTACACACACAGGGAGGAGGAGGGGTATATATAATATATACGGCACCTCAGTAGACGCGGCACGGCGGGGATCTCGGAGATTTCTCGGGGGGCACCGAACTCCTCACACCGGAACTTCCTCCTCCGCACCCGGAACTGACTGCGATCAGCTGACCCGTAATGCACTCTGGGATGTGACGTCACCGGGCGGGAAGATCTCCCAGTCTGTCACATGACTACTTCTCCACTATCTCCGCCCACTTACCCTCCCCGGGGGAGGAGCCACATGTCATCCCCGCCTCCTACCTACATGACACGGTACTAGGCGGGGCGAGAGTGTGAGGGAGGGCGGTAACCACTACGGACCCCGCCCCTCCTCTGTATAATGACCGCACACCGTCCAATCTGATCGTACGATCTCCACTGAACGATAATCATCGTATCCCACTGTGTGGGGGGAGGAGTTATAGATACAGAGGACCCCTCCCCCACAAAACCATTTATATCACCGAATTATCCCCCAAATCCATCACTGAACATGGAGGGGTGTCACCAGGACAGGAAGAGCGGGGAATCTTCCACCGGGGACACCGGAGAACCCCTCCCACTTCCCATCCTTCCCTCTCATTCCCCTCCACCCCTCCCACTTCCCATCCTTCCCTCCGCCCCTCCCATCCTTCTCTCCGCCCCTCCCACTTCCTATCCTTCCATCCACCCCTCCCACTTCCTTTCCTTCTCTCTGCCCCTCCCACTTCCCCATCTTTCTCTCCACCCCTCCCATTTCCTATCCCTCTCTCCCCTCCCACTTCCTAATTGCCCCCATCCTTCCTTCCCTATCCTCTCCGCCCCCTCCCACTCCCTATCCTGCCCTCCGCCCCTCCCACTTCCTGTTCTTCTCTCCACCCCTCCCACTTCCTATCCTTCTCTCTTCCCCCTCCCACTTCCTATCCTTCCCCCCGCCCCTCCTACTTCCTATCCATCACTCAGCCCCCCACTCCCTATCCTTCTCTCCACCCCTCCCACTTCATCCTTCTCTCTGCCCCTCCCACTTCCTACCCCATCCTTCCCTCTGCCCCTTCCACTTCCTACCCCATCCTTCTCTCTGCCCCTCCCACTTCATCCTTCTCTCTGCCCCTCCCACTTCCTACCCCATCCTTCCCTCTGCCCCTTCCACTTCCTACCCCATCCTTCTCTCTGCCCCTCCCACTTCATCCTTCTCTCTGCCCCTCCCACTTCCTACCCCATCCTTCTCTCTGCCCCTCCCACTTCCTACCCCATCCTTCCCTCTGCCCCTTCCACTTCCTACCCCATCCTTCTCTCTGCCCCTCCCACTTCATCCTTCTCTCTGCCCCTCCCACTTCCTACCCCATCCTTCCCTCTGCCCCTTCCACTTCCTACCCCATCCTTCTCTCTGCCCCTCCCACTTCATCCTTCTCTCTGCCCCTCCCACTTCCTACCCCATCCTTCTCTCTGCCCCTCCCACTTCCTACCCCATCCTTCCCTCTGCCCCTCCCACTTCCTACCCCATCCTTCTCTCTGCCCCTCCCACTTCCTACCCCATCCTTCTCTCTGCCCCTCCCACTTCCTACCCCATCCTTCCCTCTGCCCCTCCCACTTCCTACCCTATCCTTCTCTCTGCCCCTCCCACTTCCTACCCCATCCTTCTCTCTGCCCCTCCCACTTCCTACCCCATCCTTCCCTCTGCCCCTCCCACTTCCTACCCCATCCTTCTCTCTGCCCCTCCCACTTCCTACCCCATCCTTCTCTCTGCCCCTCCCACTTCCTATCCTTTCCTCTGCCCCTCCCACCTTCTACCCTTTTCTCCACCCCTCCCACTTCCCACCCTTCTCTCTGCCCCCTAATTCTTCTCTCCACCCCTCCCACTTTCTGTCTTTGCCCTACGCCACTCCCACTTCTTATCCTTCCCCTACACTCCTCCCACTTCCTATCCATCTCTTCACCCCTCCCACTTCCTATCCTCTCCATCCCCTCCCACTTCCTATGCTTCTCTCTGTCCCTCCCACTTCTTATCCTACTCCACGCCCCTCCCACTTCCTATCCTTCTCTCCATCCCTCCCACTTTCTATCCTTCTCTCTGCCCCTCCCACTTCCTATCCTTCTCTCCGCCCCTCCCTCTCCTCCCCCATCTTTCTCTCTGCCCTTTCCACTTCCTATCCTTTCCTCTGCCCCTCCCACCTTCTACCCTTCTCTCCAACCCTCCCACTTCCCACCCATCTCTCCGCCCCCTCATCCTTCTCTCCGTCCCTTCCCTCCCACTTCCTACATTACCAACCTTCTCTCCACCCCTCCCACTTTCTGTCCTTGCCCTACGCCCCTCCCACTTCTTATCCTTCCCCTACGCTCCTCCCACTTCCTATCCACCTCTACACCCCCTCCCACTTCCTATCCTTCTTTCCGCCCCTCCCACTTCCTATTCTCTCCGCCCCTCCCACTTCCTATCCTTCTCTCCGCCCCCTTATCCTTATCTCCCCCCTCCCTATCCTTCTCTCTAAACCCCTCCCACTTCCTATCCTTCTCTCTAAACCCCTCCCACTTCCTATCCTTCTTTCCTTCCCCTCCCACTTCCTATCCCCCTTTCTCTCCACCCCTCCCACCCCGCTCCTGTAGTGGGTGGAGTCTTCTGACCCCTCCCAAAGCTCTGCTCTCTCTTTATGCGCCGGGGGGGGGGGAGGCTGGCTTGTCTCTGCCCCCTCCTGTAGTGGGTGGAGCTTGCTGTGATGATGTCACGGCTACTTTTACAAGGTAATATCTGGGTTGCAGTATGGCTAAAACTATGTTTAGTGTTGGATGGAGGGGGGAGGGGTAGACCCCCTCTCTATGTGTCCTGTGTACCGTTACCCCAGGACAGGAAGAGAGGGGAAATCTTCCAATGGGGACACATACAGGGGGTCTAACCCTCCATTACTCCATGAGCTTCTCTCCTCCCCCCATTGATGATGGATGGACTAGTGGATTAGTGAATAATATAGTGGGGTGGAGTCTGATCCCTTCACTCCGCCCACAATACAAATTCTCCTCCTCCCATCATAGACATCACCTCACTACAATCTTCCCCACACAGCCGGCACCATCCAACCCCCATCCACCAATCCCAGACAATATACCCCCACAGAGGGAGGAGCGACCCCCCCAATACACACCTTCAGTGCAGGAAGCCATGAAGGGCCCCCATGACTGACCAGGCCCTTCCCACTGATCCCAGGGCCCTTCCCACTGATCCCAGGGCCCTTCCCACTGATCCCAGGGCCCTTCCCTCTGATTCTAGGGCCCTTCCCACTGATCCAGGGGCCTTCCCTCTGATCCGGGGGCCCTAATCACTAATCCCAAGCCCTTCCCTCTGATCCCGGGACCCTTCTCACTGATTCCAGGGCCCTTCCCTCTGATTCTATGGCCCTTCCCTCTGATCCCGGGGCCCTTCCCTCTGATTCCGGGACCCTTCCCACTGATCCCAGGGCCCTTCTCACTGATCCCGGTGCCCTTCCCACTGATTCCAGGGCCCTTCCCTCTGATCCCGGGGCCCTTCCCTCTGATCCCAGGGCCCTTCCCTCTGATCCCGGGGCCCTTCCCACTTATCCCAGGGCCCTTCCCTCTGATTCCGGGGGCCCTTCCCACTGATCCCAGGGCCCTTCCCTCTGATCCCAGGGCCCTTCCCTCTGATTCCGGGACCCTTCCCACTGATCCCAGGGCCCTTCCCTCTGATCCGAGGGCCCTTCCCTCTGATTCCGGGACCCTTCCCACAGATCCGGGGGCCCTAATCACTAATCCCAGGGCCCTTCCCACTAATCCCAGGGCCCTTCCCTGTGATTTCGGGACCCTTCCCAATGATCCGGGGGCCCTACCCACTGATCCCAGGGCTCTTTCTACTGATCCCGGGTCCCTTCCCTCTGATCCCGGGTCCCTTCCCACTGATCTAAGGGGCCCTTCCAAATGATCTCAGGACCCTTCCTACTGATTTCGGGGCCCTTCCCACCGATCTCAGGGCCCTTCCTACTGATCCCCAGGCCCTTCCCTCTGATCCTCAGGGCTCTTTCTCCTGATCCCGGGGCCCTTCCCTCTGATCTCAGGGCCCTTCCCACTGATCCAGGGGCCTTCCCTCTGATCCGGGGGCCCTAATCACTAATCCCAAGCCCTTCCCTCTGATCCCGGGACCCTTCTCACTGATTCCAGGGCCCTTCCCTCTGATTCTATGGCCCTTCCCTCTGATCCCGGGGCCCTTCCCTCTGATTCCGGGACCCTTCCCACTGATCCCAGGGCCCTTCTCACTGATCCCGGTGCCCTTCCCACTGATTCCAGGGCCCTTCCCTCTGATCCCGGGGCCCTTCCCTCTGATCCCAGGGCCCTTCCCTCTGATCCCGGGGCCCTTCCCACTTATCCCAGGGCCCTTCCCTCTGATTCCGGGGGCCCTTCCCACTGATCCCAGGGCCCTTCCCTCTGATCCCAGGGCCCTTCCCTCTGATTCCGGGACCCTTCCCACTGATCCCAGGGCCCTTCCCTCTGATCCGAGGGCCCTTCCCTCTGATTCCGGGACCCTTCCCACAGATCCGGGGGCCCTAATCACTAATCCCAGGGCCCTTCCCACTAATCCCAGGGCCCTTCCCTGTGATTTCGGGACCCTTCCCAATGATCCGGGGGCCCTACCCACTGATCCCAGGGCTCTTTCTACTGATCCCGGGTCCCTTCCCTCTGATCCCGGGTCCCTTCCCACTGATCTAAGGGGCCCTTCCAAATGATCTCAGGACCCTTCCTACTGATTTCGGGGCCCTTCCCACCGATCTCAGGGCCCTTCCTACTGATCCCCAGGCCCTTCCCTCTGATCCTCAGGGCTCTTTCTCCTGATCCCGGGGCCCTTCCCTCTGATCTCAGGGCCCTTCCCAGTGATCCTGGGGCCCTTCCCTCTGATCTTAGGGCCCTTCCCAGTGATCCTCACAGTACTACACTCAATCTGCCCTTCACCATTTTAACCGCACTCACTCTACCCCTCCCCCACTGTATTGTACTCACTCTGCTCCTCCCCCCTGTACTACACTCACTCTGCTCCTCCCCCGCTGTACTACACTCACTCTGCTCCTCCCCCTCTGTACTGCACTCCCTCTACCCCTCCCCCGCTTTACTACACTCACTCTACCCCTCCCCCGCTGTACTCCACTCACTCTGCTCCTCCCCCGCTGTACTGCACTCACTCTGCTCCTCCCCCGCTGTACTCCACTCACTCTGCTCCTCCCCCGCTGTACTCCACTCACTCTGCTCCTCCCCCGCTGTACTACACTCACTCTGCTCCTCCCCTGCTGTACTGCAGTCACTCTGCTCCTCCCCCGCTGTACTCCACTCACTCTGCTCCTCCCCCTCTGTACTGCACTCACTCTGCTCCTCCCCCACTGTACTGCACGCACTCTGCTCCTCCCCCGCTGTACTGCACTCACTCTGCTCCTCCCCCGCTGTACTCCACTCACTCTGCTCCTCCCCCGCTGTACTCCACTCACTCTGCTCCTCCCCCACTGTACTGCATTCACTCTGCTCCTCCCCCGCTGTACTACACTCACTCTGCTCCTCCCCCACTGTACTGCATTCACTCTGCTCCTCCCCCGCTGTACTACACTCACTCTCATGGCCAGTCTGCGGTATGGGGGGATCAGCAGTTGAGGAAAACAGATCTCTCTGCTCTGCACTTCAGAGGATGACACAGAATTCACCAACCAATCAGTGGCCTTCTCTAAATGCTGCGACTGTGTAGGGCTGCAATGTGAGTGACATCCATGGCTCTTCCCCCATTGGACTCCTGCAGTAACAATGGTTTAGGGGAGGACAGGTACACTTTATAATACAGCAGTGCTGGGGGGACAGTGACCATATTGCCCCCCCCCCTTACCCCTGGAGCTTCTGGGCCCCCGAAGGGAGATCTGTGTGTATATGGGGGAGGGGGAGTACAGAGAAAAAACACCCCCCACTGCACTCCACCCTGTGCACCCTAATCAGAAAGTCTGAGAAGCACAATGCTCCACCCAGGAGGTACCCAACCCCCACACCCATCTTATCTCATGTTCACGCCCATATATTGCAATCGTAGGGACTTCCATCAGATTCCAACCAACATTTCCTGACCACCAACCAATGAGAACGGCTTCAAGGTGTCTCCAATTAACTCCACCCACATTTTAACCAGATGGTCACTGATAGGCAGGAAACAATTGGTGGGAATCTGACGGAGAACTCGGAGATTGTCCAATAACAGAGGAGACTCCACCAACAATACAATCCAACATTGTGCTTTACTATGGAAACAACAATAGATCATGTCCACTCCCGGCACAGGGGCCACTGTCTAGTCTTCCTCACAATGTGCCCCATGGTGACCCCAGGCCTGGAGAAATCACACTGCCCCATGGTGACCCCAGGACTGGAGAAGGCACAATGTGCCTCATGGTGACCCCTAGGACTGGAGAAGTCACACTGTGCCTCATGGTGACCCCTAGGACTGGAGAAGTCACACTGTGCCTCGTGGTGACCCCAGGACTGGAAACACAACAATGTGCCTCATGGTGACCCTAGGACTGGAAACACCACACTGTGCCTCCTGGTGACCTCAGGACTGGAGAAGTCACACTGTGCCTCGTGGTGACCCCAGGACTGGAAACACAACAATGTGCCTCATGGTGACCCTAGGACTGGAAACACCACACTGTGCCTCATGGTGACCTCAGGACTGGAGAAGTCACACTGTGCCTCATGGTGACCCAAGGACTGGAGAAGTCACACTGTGCCTCATGGTGACCTCAGGACTGGAGAAGTCACACTGTGCCTCATGGTGACCTCAGGACTGGAGAAGTCACACTGTGCCTCATGGTGACCTCAGGACTGGAGAAGTCACACTGTGCCTCATGGTGACCTCAGGACTGGAGAAGTCACACTGTGCCTCATGGTGACCTCAGGACTGGAGAAGTCACACTGTGCCTCATGGTGACCTCAGGACTGGAGAAGTCACACTGTGCCTCATGGTGACCTCAGGACTGGAGAAGTCACACTGTGCCTCATGGTGACCTCAGGACTGGAGAAGTCACACTGTGCCTCATAGTGACCTCAGGACTGGAGAAGTCACACTGTGCCTCATGGTGACCTCAGGACTGGAGAAGTCACACTGTGCCTCATGGTGACCTCAGGACTGGAGAAGTCACACTGTGCCTCATGGTGACCCAAGGACTGGAGAAGTCACACTGTGCCTCATGGTGACCTCGGGACTGGAGAAGTCACACTGTGCCTCATGGTGACCTCAGGACTGGAGAAGTCACACTGTGCCTCATGGTGACCCAAGGACTGCACTTCCCTAGTGGCCAGTCTGTGTCGGGGGTGGCAGTGAAACTGGAAAACGTCCTCTTCCAAGTACTTGAACTTGTACAAGAGAACTCCAGGCAGGTATAAGTGTAGTCCACCCACTGCAAGTCCCTCAACTTAATATCAGTCCCAGTAGAGAGGGACACAACATTTAGACTGGAAGAGGGAAGGGCTGCGCTTCGGGAGAGGGAAGGGCCACACTGTAGAAAAGGGAAGGGCAGCCCTGCGTGAAAGGGAAGGGCCGCGCTCTGGGAGCGTGAAGGGCTGCGCTCCGTGGGAAAGGAAGGGCCGCACTCCGGGAGAGGGAAGGGCATCGCTCCAGGAGAGGGAAGGGCAGCACTGCAGTATAAGGGAAGGGCAGCGCTGCAGGAAAGGAATAGGGTTGCACTCTGGGAGAGGGAAGGGCAGTGCACTGGGAGAGGTAAGCGCCATGCCCCGGGAGAGGCAATGGCTATGCTCTGGGTGAGGGAAGGGCAGCACTGCGAAAGAAGGGAGGGCAGCGCTCCAGGAGAGGGAAGGGCTGGGCTCCAGGAGAGGAAGGGGATGGGCTACGGGAGAAGGAAGGGCCGTTCTCCAGGAGAAGGAAGGGCCACGCTCTGGGAGAGGGACGGGCCACGCTCCAGGAGAGGGAAGGGCCACACTTAGGGAGAGGGAAGGGCAACACTGCAGAAAAGAGAAGGGCTGTGCTGCAGGAGAGGGAAGGGCCATGCTCCGGGAGAGGGAAGGGCAATGCTGCAGGAAAGGAATGGGCAATGCTTTGGGAGAGGGAATGGCCACGCTCTGGGAGAGGGAAGGGCAGCGCTCCGGGAGAGGGAAGGGCAGTGCTCCAGGAGTGGGAAGGGCCACGCCCTGGGAGAGCGAAGGGCCGCACTCCAGGAGAGAGAAGGGCAACACTGCAGAAAAGGGAAGGGCCGTGCTTCGAGAGAGGAAGGGCTGTGCTCTGGGAGAAGGAAGGGCAGTGCTCCGGGAGAGGGAAAAGCAGAACTGCCAGAAAGGGAAGGGCAGCGCTGCGGGAAAGGAAAGGGCCACGCTCCGGGAGTGGGAAGGGCAACGCTGCAGGAAAGGGAAGGGCAGCTCTGCAGGAAAGGAATGGGGCCGCGCTCAGAGAGAGGAAAGGACAGCGCTCTGGGAGAGGGAAGGGCTGCGCTCTGGGTGAGAAAAGGGCAGCACTGCGAAAGAGGGAAGGGCTGCGCTCCAGGAGAGCGAAGGGCCACGCTTTGGAAGATGGAACGGCCATGGGAGAGGGAAGGATGCTCAGGGAGAGGGATGGGCAACACTGCTGAAAAGGAAATGAAAGGGCAGCGCTGCGGAAGAGGGAAGGACCACACTTCAGAAGAGAGAAGGGCCACGCTACGGGAGAGGGAAGGGCGCTCAGGGAGAGGGAAAGGCAACGCTGCAGGAAAGGGAAGGGCAGCGCTGCAGGAAAGGGATGGGGCCGCGCTCCGGGAGAGCGAAGGGCCACGCTTTGGAAGAGGGAACGGCTACGCTCTGGAAAAGGGAAGGGCGTTCAGGGAGAGGAAAGGGCAACACTGCAGGAAAGGAAAGGGCAGCACTGCAGGAGAGGGAAGGGCCACACTTCAGAAGAGGGAAGGCCTGCGCTCCAGGAGAGGGAAGGGTGCTCAGGGAGAAGGAAGGGCCACACTTCAGAAGAGGGAAGGGCCGCGCCGTGGGAGAGGAAAGGGCAGCAATCTGGGAGAGAGAAGGGCAGAGCTTCAGGAGAGGGAAGGGCCGTACTTCGGAAGAGGGAAGGGCAGTGGTCCGGGAGAGGGAAGGGCTGCCATCCGGGAGAGGGAAGGGCAGCGCTCTGGGAGAGGTAAGGGCAGTGCTCCAGGAGAGGGAAGGGCAGCACTCCAGGAGAGGGAAGGGCAGCGCTCCAGGAGAGGGAAGGGCAGCGCTCCAGGAGAGGGAAGGGCAGCGCTCCAGGAGAAGGAAGGGCAGCGCTCCAGGAGAAGGAAGGGCAGCACTCCAGGAAAGGTAAGAGCTGCACTCTGGGAGAGGGAAGGGCAGCGCTGTGAGAGAGGGAGGGGCCACGCTCAGAGAGGGAAGGGCAGCCCTCTGGGAAGGGGAAGGGCAGCACTCTGGTAGAGGGAAGGGCAGCACTCTGGTAGAGGGAAGGGACGCATTCTGGGAGAGGGAAGGGTAGCGTTCGGGGACAGGGAAGGGCAGCATTCTGGGAGAGGAAAGGGAAGCACTCTGGGAGGGGAAAGGGCAGCACTGTGGGAGAGGGAAGGTCAGCACTCCAGGACAGGAAAGGGATGCACTTCGGGACAGCAAAGAGATGCACTCCGGGACAGCAAAGGGATGCACTCTGGGAGAGGGAAGGGCAGCACTCTGGGAGAGGGAAGGGCAGAACTCTGGGAGAGGGAAGGGCAGAACTCTGGGAGAGGGAAGGGCAGAACTCTGGGAGAGGGAAGGGCAGAACTCTGGGAGAGGGAAGGTATGCATTCCAGGACAGGGAAGGAAGGGCAGCTCTCCGGGAGACGATGAGGGAGTAATGGGGACTAATCAAACCCTCTTGCAGAGCAGATGTAACGACAGGAGGTGGCAGCAGACTGAACAGAGGGAGCACCTCATCACTGTGCTGCCGCTTCTTTATAGTCCAATCAGCAGGAGTGCAATGCGTATAGAAATGATATTACTGATAAAGATACATATGAATTTATTAAAGTGCAACATCCACAAACTCCAACACTGCCCTTCCAAAGTCCCATAAAAACATTAAAAATCCCCCAGATAGGCCAATTATCTCCAGGAATAGGGTACTAAACTGAACCAGCCAGTAGAATGGTGGACCAACATCTATGTCCTCAAGAGATGGGTCTACCATCATTTGTCCAAGATACTCCTGATTAATTGAGAGCTTTGGAGGGTATAACACTCCCATCAGGATGTTTACTGGTAACCTTAGATATTGAGCCAATATACTTATTGATCCCACATGAACTGGGAACTAAAACAGTTGCTAATTTTCTATATGAAAGAGGACCAAGTTATGATGTATATAATAGATTTATTCTTGATCTTTTGGCCCAGATTTTGAAAAACAATGTATTTACTTTTGATGGTTCCTATTTCCTCCAGGTGCAGGGGGTAGCTTTGGGCACTTGTTGTGCCCCTTCCTAAGCTAACCTGCACCTGGGGGGATGGGAACGGGAACTGTCTGCTAATGAGGGCCTCGCGATGTACCTTGACCACATTCAAGGGTGGTTCAGGTACATTGATGACGTCCTCATTATATGGTCGGCTTCGATCCATGAATTTTTTATAAAACTGGAGGACAATAATTATAATCTTAGGTTCACCATGTCCTATAGTGAGGACCGAATTGATTTCCTTGACACAATATTAATCATTCAACAGGATGGATCAGTTGGTACCACCTTGTAGAGGAAGCCCATAGCTGGTATTACTATCCTACACACCGATAGTGCCCACCCACGACCTCTCATCAACAGTATTCCTTATTCTCAATATTGGAGACTAAGACGCAACTGTTCTACAGATGATATGTTCAAAAATGAAGAAAATAAATTACGGGACCGGTTACTAATTAGAAGCGATACCAAAACTACACTACGTAAGGCATTCAATAAGGCCAAAGAAAAAACTTGACATTAATTAATTTTTAAGAAAGACCTGACTAGAATAAAGGATAGAGAAACAACGAGAATCATTACTACTTATTCTAACCAACACGCCCAAATTAGAAATGTAATACAGAAAAATTGAAGTCTTCTCACAAGTGACCCCATTTTATGCAAATATATTGATGATAGCCGGAGATGGTATATAGATGCTCTACCTCGTTCCGAGACCGTATGGTCTCTAGTCATTACACGAGACCGAAAATGGAAAACACAGATGATCCAGGTCTATTTAGATATGGTACTTGTTCATTCTGCCCTTGGATTTTGGAGGACGGGTCCTTCAGATTCCCATGGCAGGATGAAACACATCCAACAGCATGTTACATGTCAAACAAGGGGGGTATTATATATTATGCTCTGCCCCTGTGGAGCATTTTATGTAGGAAAGATAATCAGACTCTTTTGGAAAAGAATATCAGATCACATCTCGTATATCCGAAATGGTCAAATCAATACTCCAAATGGCGGCCATGTCGGTATACGACATCATTTTGATGAATTTGTCATCACAGTTCTTGAAGTAATACCAGAGGATCCAAGAGGGGGGCGATACCCCCAGGTATTAGGTAAAGAAACAAGATGGATCTATAATTTTAGGGCCACTACATCACTGGGCTTGAATGATATGCTGAGCTATATAAGCCCTTTCTGTAAAATTGTGTCCCTGCATGCTATGTGGAGTCTGTCACGATTGAGCAATTTCTGTGTGATATATTCCTCTGGCAGCCATATGGATGGTATATACAGTATCTGACAAAAGTAAGTACACCCCTCACATTTCTGTAAATATTTTATTCTATCTTTTGTTGCCAGCGGTTTAGACATTAATGGCTGTGTGTTGAGTTATTTTGAGGGGACAGCAAATTTATACTGTTAGAGCCGGTCCACACTAGTGCAACGTCAGACGATTTGTCAGCCTGACAAGTCGCGCTCCCTCGCGGTCCATTGACCGCTACAGGACCTGTTCTAATAGGAGCGACACAAGAAAAAGGGTCCTGTACTACTTCGGGGCGACCTCGGAGCGACTTGCATAGACTTCCATTATGTGAAGTCCCTGCAAGTTGCTCCGAAGTCGTGGTGCATGCACAAGTCGCCCCCAAAGTAGTAAGGAGTCGTGTCGCCTTAGTGTGAACTGACTCTTATACAAGCTGTACACTCACTACTTTACATTGTAGCAAAGTGTCATTTCTTCAGTGTTGTCACATGAAAAGATAGAATAAAATATTTACGAAAATCGGAGGGGTGAACTTACTTTTGTGAGATACTGTATGTATAAATACATTTTATAAATTGATGTGTGCTTCTTTTTGGCCTGTACAGTCCGACAGTCTTTCCTTTCTCGTGTACAATACGGATGATGCTCCATGTTTTCCTCATATATTTGTAAACTGCAGTGGAATATGAGGACCTGTCTGTGTCTATCACACTATTGGCTGAACATAATCACAAATCACTTAGTGGGGTTCCCGTAGACAAAATCTCAGCTGTGAATTTAAGTATCTGCCTTGAGTTCTGCTTTAATCTCGGTGTACAGCTGGCCACAGATGGACAGATATCTCCGGATCAATGAAGTGGTCCCCCAT
The DNA here is from genome assembly GCF_965119305.1 of Pelophylax lessonae. Lineage (NCBI taxonomy): Eukaryota > Metazoa > Chordata > Amphibia > Anura > Ranidae > Pelophylax > Pelophylax lessonae. Next base: position 562,167,493 of record NC_138772.1, on the reverse strand, counting down.
CAGTGGAGATCTTCCAGGGTGGGTTCAAAGATCCCAGGCTGATATCTCCCCGTCAGTTATAAATCATTTAAGGGGAAATTCAGATTTTCGCCCCGGAGGAGACCTAGAATCATTTTTTTCTGGGAAGTGGAGTCCCCGGGATCTCAGAGCAGAAGTTCCTGTTCATATATTTAATCTCTGGGTATCGGTTGGTGGGGTGTCAGAGACTTCACTATGGCAAAGTGTTAACAATCTCCTCCTCATGGCACTGGATACTCCGCCATGACCTGGAGCTCACCGGTTACGGCCGGCGGTGGTGGGACTAGCAGATGAGTCCTCTCGTGGCTCAAGAGAATGCTGCGACGGTTGAACCTTTTACTGCAGTACTTGCAGGGGTAAGGCCGTTCCCCAGTGTGGATCCTCTGGTGGGTGGTCAGGTTGTGTTTCAAACTGAAGCTCCGCCCACACTCATGGCAGGCGTACGGTCTCTCGCCAGTGTGAAGGCGGACGTGCTTGGTCAGGTGTTGTTTCTGGATAAAGCTCTTCCTGCATAAGTGGCAGGAGTAAGGCCTTTCCCCTGAGTGGATCCGAAGGTGGTTGATCAGCGTGTGCTTCTGGTTGAAGGACTTCCCGCACATGGGACATATGAAGATCCGGATATGATCTTGGGAGGTTACAGGCCGCACCTCCAGCTCAGCTTCTCCATTGGTTGGTTGTATCTGGTGGTCAAGTACAGGTTGTTGCTCCTCAGGCACGGTGTCATCATTTATAGAAACCTGGTGACTGGATATAGCCTGTTGTCCACCCGATGAGGTATGGCCATTGTTTAAATGCTGCTTCTTGCCAGTGATGGGTTTCGACCTAGCGGTGCCACCTTTGTTTTGGTGGGCTTGGTGGCTCTTTCGATGATTATTTAGAGTCTCTCTCCGGCTGAAGCCTCGACCACACTGTGTACATAGAAAGGGCTTTTCCCCGGTGTGGGTCCTCTGGTGGGTGACAAGGTTGTGTTTTAGGCTGAAGCTTCTATTGCAGATGTTACAGGTGAAGGGTTTGTAGCCCATGTGCAGCCTCTGGTGTTTGGTCAAGTTCTTCTTTTGTTGGAACCTTTTCCCACATTGGTGGCAGACGTACAGCCTCTCCCCTTTATGAAGATGTTCATGTTGGAGAAGGTCCTCTCTCTGGCCAAATATCTGCCCACAGCGTGGACAGGAAAATTGTGAAGTGCCCTTGGCGTGGGAGTCTTTGTGCTTGGTCAGAATTGATTGGCCGGTGATGTCAACGTCATGTGAAGTGGTTTGTAGACATTTCTGAGGCTTACATTCAACGTCCAGACTCTCTCCGCTATCACCAGCTAACGAGGACTTTTTGGTCTTAATGCTTTCACACGTTGGGTCTCCAGCTAAGGCTAAGTCTGCATCATGCGTCCTACGATGCACGTTGAGGATTCCTTGCCTGTTGAAGGTCTTGCCGCAGTCTGGGCAGGAAAATGGCCGTTCCCCGGTGTGGGTCCTCTGATGCGTCACCAGGTTATGTTTAATGTTGAATTGTTTACCGCAGTGCTGGCAGCTAAAGGGTCGTTCCCCACTGTGCAGCCGCAGGTGCTTGGTCAGGTGCTGCTTCTGGATGAAGTTCTTGCCGCACTCCTGGCAGGAGAAGGGTCTCTCCCCAGAGTGGATTCGAAGGTGGGTGATCAGAGGGTGTTTTTGCTTGAAGACCTTGGCACAGACGTGGCACTTGTACATTTTCAGCCCTCCCAGGGTTGTCCATGGAATAGCTGGTTTTATTGTGTGGAGTTTCTTAGGAGTTGACGTGACCTCCTCTAGAGGATTGAACATATTTTGCGTATCCTCCGGGGGCCCTGGCTCCGCTGGCGCGTTGTAATGGATTTTCTGGTGTGCCAGGTAGGTGCTCCGCCGGCTGAATTTCTTATGACACTCGGAGCAGCTGAAAGGCTTTTCCCCACTGTGGATCTTCAGGTGCGTGAAGAGATTGTGCTTCATGCTGAAACTTCGGTCGCACTGGCCGCACACAAAGGGGCGTTCCCCACTGTGTACCCGCAGGTGTTTGGTGAGGTGCTGCTTCTGGACAAAGCTCCGCCCACACTCAGGGCACTCGTGTGGCCTTTGTCCTGTGTGGATCCTGTAGTGGTTGATAAACGTCTGCTTGTTAGCGAAGCGTTTCCCGCACTCAGGGCAGATAAATGGTCGAAGGTTGACCATGTGGCCGTCATCTGGTGGATCGTTATCAATCTGCACAATGTTCACTACGTATTCATCGCTTGGCCCATCCTGGGCGGGATCAATGATGGGATTCCATTCGTTGACCGCAAATCCAGTATGAGGTTCTTCTTTGATGGCCACATTATCAATCTGCTGATGGTTTCCTAAATATCCCACCAGCGGTTCCTCTTTGGGAATAAGGTGACTGGTCTGCCAGTCATTCACAGCGTATCCTGTAATCCGTTCCTCTTTGAGGTTGCCATAATCTGGAAGTTTCACGGAGCGGGCGGTCTTGCGGCTCAGATTTGGCCCTTGGGTGGCCGGCAGCTTGTTGTTCTCTTGGCAGCGCTTCTTTTGGTGAGACTTCTGATGGGTGCGGAGATTGACGCGGCGGCTGAAGTTCTTGCCACATTCAGCACAAGGGTATGGCTTCTCCCCGGTGTGAATCCTTAGGTGTGTGGTCAGGTTGTGTTTCAGGCTGAAGCCGCGGCCGCAGATTTGGCACACGTAGGGCCGTTCGCCGGTGTGCAGCCGCTGGTGCTTGGTGAGGTGCTGCTTCTGGATGAAGCTCTTCCCGCATTGGGTGCAGGCGTATGGGCGCTCGCCACTGTGGATCCGCTGATGTTTCACCAGATTGTGTCTCTGGGCAAATCCTTTATCACACACGGGGCAACAGAAGAGCTTCTTCATTTCCAGCAGAGCCTCCGGCTGGAGACCTTCTTCACCCCACGAGGCATCCTCCTCACATTTCACCTTGGTGACACCGGGATCGCTGGGCCAGCTCGGCCAATCGGGGGACACCAGTTCTTCTTTGATGGTGGCCATATTGGAGAATTCTCCAGTTGTCATTTCTCCATCTGCAAGAGAACATTAGAGAAGAGTCAACTGCAAAATCAGCACCTACACAAGAGACCTCCGTACAATCAAATCCATCAAGGAAACCGCTCATCACTCAGCTCCTGCTGAAAATGCTGGCTGCCTGGCTGTTATCCCAATTCTTTGGCTTCAGTGATCTCTGAGTCAGTGACCCCAGAACAAGTGTGTAGAATGGGGGAGTCAGAAGACCTTCTATGTGCTCTTCTGAAGCCGAGGTATGAACATGAAAGCCAGGAAACCAGGATTTTCCAGAGGAGATTAGGAATTGTTATGTGTGTGTGTGTGTGTGGGGGGGAGGGGGTCCATTGATGCTGGGGGGATCTATTGTTTCTGGTGGGGGCCTTATGTTGCTGGGGGGGTCTTATGTTGCCGGGAGGAAATTACTGCTGAGGGGAAGGTCTATTACTGGTTGTTGGTGGAGGGTCTATTGGTGCTGGCAACTGGGAGAACTGTTGTTGCTGCTCGGGTCCATTGTTGCTGGGGGGATTTATTGTACTGGGGGGATCAATTGTTCCTGGGGGATTTATTGTTGTGTGTAGGGTCCATTGTTGCTGGGGATCTATTGTGTGGGGGTCAATTGCTGGGGATCTATGGTTGTGTGGGAGGTCTATTGCTGCTGGGGTGGTATTTTGTTGTGGGGGATCTATTGTGTATGGGATCTATTGTGGCTGGGGAATCTATTGTTGTGTGGGGGATCTATTAATGTGTGGGGGTCTATTGTTGCTGGGGTGGAATTCCATACAATTCCAAACAAAAAGTAGCACAAAATAATACTTGATTTTGCATTCTCTAAAAGGGGCGGTACACAGAGTAGGGGGTGGAACTAAGGGGCGGTGCTCGCAGGTGAGTAGGGGGTGGAACTAAGAGACGGTGCTCGGAGGTGAGTAGGGAATGGAACTAAGGGAGGGTGCTCAGAGGTGAGTAGGGGGTGGAACTAAAGGACGGCGCTCGGAGGTTAGAATGGATGGAACTAAGGGAGGGCGCTCGGAGGGGAGAAGGGAATGGAACAAAGAGACATGCTTGGAGGTGAGTAGGGAGTGGAACTAAGGGACGGTGCTCGGAGGCTAGTAAGGGGTGGAACTAAGGGAGGGTGCTCGGAGGCTAGTAGGGGGTGGAACTAAGGGAGGGTGCTCGGAGGTGGGGTGGAACTAAGGGACGGTGCTCGGAGGTGAGTAGGGAATGGAACTGAGGGACGGTGCTCGGAGGTGAGTTGGGGAATGGAACTCAGGGACTGTGCTCAGAGGTGAGTAGGGTATTGAACTAAGGGACGGTGCTCGGAGGTCAGTGGGGAGTGGAACTAAGGGACGGTGCTTGGAGGTGAGTAGGGGGAGGAACTAAGGGACGGTGCTCGGAGGTGAGTAGGGGGTGGAACTAAGGGACGGTGCTCGGAGGTAAGTAGGGGAGGAACTAAGGGATGGTGCTCGGAGGTGAGTAGGGGGTGAAACTAAGGGACGGTGCTCGGAGGTGAGTAGGGGGTGAAACCAAGGGACGGTGCTCGGAGGTGAGTATGGGGTGGAACTAAGGGACGGTGCTCAGAGGTGAGTAGGGAATGGAACTAAGGGACGGTGCTCGGAGGCCAGTGGGGAATGGAACTAAGGGACGGTGCTTGGAGGTGAGTAGGGGGTGGAACTAAGGGACGGTGCTCGGAGGTGAGTAGGGGGTGGAACTAAGGGAGGGTGCTCGGAGGTGGGGTGGAACTAAGGGACGGTGCTCGGAGGTGAGTAGGGAATGGAACTAAGGGAGGGTGCTCGGAGGTGGGGTGGAACTAAGGGACGGTGCTCGGAGGCGAATAGGGAATAGAACTAAGGGACGGTGCTCAGAGGTGAGTAGGGTATTGAACTAAGGGACAGTGCTCGGAGGTCAGTGGGGAGTGGAACTAAGGGACGGTGCTCAGAGGTGAGTAAGGGGTGGAACTAAGGGACGGTGCTCGGAGGTGAGTAGGGGTGGAATTAAGGGACGGTGCTTGGAGGTGAGTAGGGGGTGGAACTAAGGGACGGTGCTCGGAGGTGGGTAGGGGGTGGAACTAAGGGAGGGTGCTCAGAGGTGAGTAGGGGGTGGAACTAAAGGACGGTGCTCAGAGGTGAGTAGCGAATTGAACTAAGGGACAGTGCTTGGAGGTGAGTAGGGAATGGAACTAAGGGACGGTGCTCGGAGATGAGTAGGGGGTGGAACTAAGGGACGGTGCTCGGAGGTGAGTAGGGGGTGGAACTAAGGGACGGTGCTCAGAGGTGAGTAGGGAATGGAAATAAGGGAAGGTGCTTGGAGGTGAGTAGGGAAAGGAACTAAGGGACAGTGCTTGGAAGTGAGTAGGGGGTGGAACTAAGGGACGGTGCTCGGAGGTGGGTAGGGGGTGGAACTAAGGTACAGTGATCGGAGGTGAGTAGGGAATGGAACTAAGGGACGGTGCTCGGAGGTGAGTAGGGGGTGGAACTAAGGGACTGCTTGGAGGTGAGTAGGGAATGGAACTAAGGGACGGTGCTCGGAGGTGAGTAGGGAATAGAACTAAGGGACAGCGCTCGGAGGTGAGTAGGGGGTGGAACTAAGGGACTGCTTGGAGGTGAGTAGGGAATGGAACTAAGGGACGGTGCTTGGAGGTGAGTAGGAAATGAAACTAAGGGATAGTGTTCAGAGGTGAGTAGGGGGTGGAACTAAGGGACGGTGCTCAGAGGTGAGTAGGGAATGGAACTAAGGGATGGTGCTCGGAGGTGGGTAGGGGGTGGAACTAAGGGACGGTGCTTGGAGATGGCTAGGGGGTGGAACTAAAGGACGATGCTCAGAGGTGAGTAGGAAATGGAACTACGGGACGGTGCTTGGAGGTGAGTAGGGAATTGAACTAAGGTACGGTGCTCAGAGGTGAGTAGGGGGTGGAACTAAGAGACGGTGCTCGGAGGTGAGTAGGGGGTGGAACTAAGGGAGGGTGCTCTGAGGTGAGTAGGGGGTGGAACTAGGGGACTGTGCTCGGAGGTGAGTAGGGAATGGAACTAAGGGACGGTGCTCGGAGGTGAGTAGGGGTTGGAACTAAGGGACGGTGCTCGGAGGTGAGTAGGGGGTGGAACTAAGGGACGGTGCTCGGAGGTGGGTAAGGGGGTGGATTTAAAGGACTGTGCTCAGAGGTGAGTAGGGAATGGAACTAAGGGACGGTGCTCGGAGGTGAGTAGGGGGTGGAACTAAGGAACCGTGCTGGGAGGTGAGAAGGGAATGGAACTAAGGAACCGTGCTGGGAGGTGAGAAGGGAATGGAACTAAAGGACGGTGCTCGGAGGTGAGTAGGGAACGGACCTAAGGGATGGCGCTCGGAGGTGAGTAGGGGGTGGAACTAAGGGACGGTGCTCGGAGGTGAGTAGGAAATGGAACTAAAGGACGGTGCTTGGAGGTGAGTAGGGAATGGAACTAAGGGACGGTGCTCGGAGGTGAATAGAGAATGGAACTAAGGGACGGTGCCCGGAGGTGAGTAGAGAATTGAACTAAGGGACGGTGCTCGGAGGTGAGTAGGGAATGGAACTAAGGGACGATGCTCTGAGGTAAGTAGGGGGTGGAACTAAGGGACGGTGTCGGAGGTGAGTAACGGGTGGAACTAAGGGACGGTGCTCGGAGGTGAGTAGGGGGTGGAACCTTATAAGGGACGGTGCTCGGAGGTGAGAAGGGAATGGAACTATGGGACGGTGCTCGGAGGTGAGTAGGGAATGGAACTAAGGGACGGCGCTCGGAGGTGAGTAGGGGGTGGAACCTTCTAAGGGACGGTGCTCGGAGGTGAGAAGGGAATGGAACTAAGGGACGGTGCTCGGAGGTGAGTAGGGAATGGAACTAAGGGACGGTGCTCGGAGGTGAGGAGTGAATGGAACTATGGGACGGTGCTCGGAGGTGAGTAGGGAATGGCACTCGGAGGTGCGTAGGGAATGCGTAGGGAATGGAACTAAGGGATGGCGCTCGGAGAAGAGTAGGGAATGGAACTAAGGGACGGTGCTCGGAGAAGAGTAGGGAATGGAACTAAGGGACGGTGCTCAGAGGTGAGTAGGGAATGGAACTAAGGGACGGCGCTCGGAGGTGAGTAGGGAATGGAACTAAGGTACGGTGCTCGGAGGGGAGTAGGGAATGGAACTAAGGGACGGCGCTCGGAGGTGAGTAGGGGGTGGAACCTTATAAGGGACGGTGCTCGGAGGTGAGAAGGGAATGGAACTAAGGGACGGTGCTCGGAGGTGAGGAGTGAATGGAACTATGGGACGGTGCTCGGAGGTGAGTAATGGGTGGAACTAAGGGACGGTGCTCGGAGGTGAGTAGGGAATGGAACTAAAGGACGGTGCTCAGAGGTGAGTAGGGAATGGAACTAAGGGACGGTGCTCGGAGGTGAGGAGTGAATGGAACTATGGGACGGTGCTCGGAGGTGAGTAGGGAATGGAACTAAAGGACGGTGCTCAGAGGTGAGTAGGGCGTGGAACTATGGGACGGTGCTCGGAGGTGAGTAACGGGTGGAACTAAGGTACGGTGCTCGGAGGTGAATAGGGAATGGAACTAAAGGACGGTGCTCAGAGGTGAGTAGGGCGTGGAACTATGGGACGGTGCTCGGAGGTGAGTAACGGGTGGAACTAAGGGACGGTGCTCGGAGGTGAGTAGGGAATGGAACTAAGGGATGGCGCTCGGAGGTGAGTAGGGAATGGAACTAAGGTACGGTGCTCGGAGGGGAGTAGGGAATGGAACTAAGGTACGGTGCTCAAGGGGGTGGTGGGAATGGAACTAAGGGACGGTGCTCGGAGGTGAGGAGTGAATGGAACTAAGGGACGGTGCTCGGAGGTGAGTAGGGAATGGAACTAAGGTACGGTGCTCGGAGGGGAGTAGGGAATGGAACTAAGGGACGGTGCTCGGAGGTGAGGAGTGAATGGAACTAAGGGACGGTGCTCGGAGCTGAGTAGGGAATGGAACTAAGGGACGGTGCTCGGAGGTGAGGAGTGAATGGAACTAAGGTACGGTGCTCGGAGGTGAGGAGTGAATGGAACTAAGGGACGGTGCTCGGAGGTGAGTAGGGAATGGAACTAAGGTACGGTGCTCGGAGGGGAGTAGGGAATGGAACTAAGGGACGGTGCTCGGAGGTGAGTAGGGAATGGAACTAAGGTACGGTGCTCGGAGGGGAGTAGGGAATGGAACTAAGGGACGGTGCTCGGAGGTGAGGAGTGAATGGAACTAAGGGACGGTGCTCGGAGCTGAGTAGGGAATGGAACTAAGGGACGGTGCTCGGAGGTGAGGAGTGAATGGAACTAAGGTACGGTGCTCGGAGGGGAGTAGGGAATGGAACTAAGGGACGGTGCTCGGAGGTGAGGAGTGAATGGAACTATGGGACGGTGCTCGGAGGTGAGTAGGGAATGGAACTAAAGGACGGTGCTCAGAGGTGAGTAGGGCGTGGAACTATGGGACGGTGCTCGGAGGTGAGTAGGGAATGGAACTAAGGGATGGCGCTCGGAGGTGAGTAACGGGTGGAACTAAGGGACGGTGCTCGGAGGTGAGTAGGGAATGGAACTAAGGGACGGTGCTCGGAGGTGAGTAACGGGTGGAACTAAGGGACGGTGCTCGGAGGTGAGTAACGGGTGGAACTAAGGGACGGTGCTCGGAGGTGAGTAGGGAATGGAACTAAGGGATGGCGCTCGGAGGTGAGTAGGGAATGGAACTAAGGGACGGTGCTCGGAGGGGAGTAGGGAATGGAACTAAGGGACGGTGCTCGGAGGTGAGGAGTGAATGGAACTAAGGGACGGTGCTCGGAGGTGAGTAGGGAATGGAACTAAGGGACGGTGCTCGGAGGTGAGGAGTGAATGGAACTAAGGGACGGTGCTCGGAGGGGAGTAGGGAATGGAACTAAGGGACGGTGCTCGGAGGAGAGTAGGGAATGGAACTAAGGGATGGCGCTCAGAGGTGAGTAGGGAATGGAACTAAGGGACGGTGCTCAGAGGTGAGTAGAGAATGGAACTAAGGGATGGCGCTCGGAGGTAAGTAGGGGGTGGTACTAAGGGACGGCGCTTGGAGGTGCGTAGGGGGCGGAAACAAAAGGTGACTGAAAAGGGAGGAGTTTCTGTGCCTATTCTCTAAGAAAAAAGACCCGACTAAAGGTCCCCAGAAAAATAATAGAGTGAAAATCTTCTAATGGGGACACTAGTTCTGGTGACCTGGGGGAGTGCCCAGAAATTTCCCCTAATTTTCAGGGACTTCCTGTTTGGTTATGGGACAGGAAATGAAGAAAGATCTCCACAATGGGACACAGATAGAGAATAAAACCTGGCAGGGGGTTTACCCCTCCATTACTCCATCCAAAATTAAAAATAAAAAGTTTTGCCCAGAGTTCTACTTTAAGTTTCTGTATCTGAAACAATTGGAATTTAATGTAAATAAAGTTTCGTTTTCCCCTCGGAGATCCCAGGAAATGGATTTTCCAGGTCATACAATGTAACATAATAGTTGCAGAGAGATGGAAATGTTCCTCCGAGATCCCCCAACCCGATCTCTGCAGCCATTGGCTGATCGGACGTGTGATAGGATGCTGGAAGTCCTAACCCCAGCGGGCCCCTCCCAGGGATTAGTAGCCAACCAATCAGAGGACACACTCCTAGGTGGTGGCCATCTATGGTAAGTTATGGGCGGAATGATAAGCACGGGGGGTTCTAGCTTCCAGGATGGTTTTAGGAACCCCTGAAGAACACTTATTGTAGAGTACACCAAATGACATGTAAGATTTGTATCTTCCCATGTGTGGCAAGCCAGCTAGATTTGTGTGGAGTCTCCCTCTGGTGGTGGCGAGAAGTATTGCAGGATGTTCTCCTCCTCATTCTACTACACGAGGGGCTCTCCAAACTTTCTAAATAAAAGGCCAGTTTTCTGTCCTTCAGTTTGAGGGGGCCGGACCCCAGTGAGAGTGGAAAATGCCTCGGTGTCAGTGGGAGGAATAGTGCCCCATCATTGGTGTCAGTGATAGGAATAATGCCCCATCATTGGTGTCAGTGGGGGGAATAGTGTCCCATCATTGGTGTCAGTGGGAATAGTGCCCCACCATTGTTGTCAGTGGGAGGAATAGTGTCCCATCATTGGTGTCAGTGGGAATAGTGCCCCACCATTGTTGTCAGTGGGAGGAATAGTGCCCCATCATTGGTGTCAGTGGGAGGAATAGTGCCCCACCATTGTTGTCAGTGGGAGGAATAGTGCCCCATCATTGGTATCAGTGGGAGGAATAGTGCCCCATCATTGGTGTCAGTGGGAGGAATAGTGTCCCATCATTGGTATCAGTGGGAGGAATAGTGCCCCATCATTGGTGTCAGTGGGAGGAATAGTGCCCCATCATTGGTGTCAGTGGGAATAGTGCCCCACCATTGTTGTCAGTGGGAGGAATAGTGCCCCATCATTGGTGTCAGTGGGAGGAATAGTGCCCCATCATTGGTGTCAGTGGGAGGAATAGTGCCCCACCATTGTTGTCAGTGGGAGGAATAGTGCCCCATCATTGGTGTCAGTGGGAGGAATAGTGCCCCATCATTGGTGTCAGTGGGAGGAATAGTGTCCCATCATTGGTGTCAGTGGGAGGAATAGTGCCCCATCATTGGTGTCAGTGGGAGGAATAGTGCCCCATCATTGGTGTCAGTGGGAGGAATAGTGCCCCATCATTGGTGTCAGTGGGAGGAATAGTGCCCCATCATTGGTGTCAGTGGGAGGAATAGTGCCCCATCATTGGTGTCAGTGGGAGGAATAGTGTCCCATCATTGGTGTCAGTGGGAGGAATAATGTCCCATCATTGGTGTCAGTGGGAGGAATAGTGCCCCATCATTGGTATCAGTGGGAGGAATAGTGTCCCATCATTGGTGTCAGTGGGAGGAATAATGTCCCATCATTGGTGTCAGTGGGAGGAATAGTGCCCCATCATTGGTATCAGTGGGAGGAATAGTGTCCCATCATTGGTGTCAGTGGGAGGAATAGTGTCCCATCATTGGTGTCAGTGGGAGGAATAATGTCCCATCATTGGTGTCAGTGGGAGGAATAGTGCCCCATCATTGGTGTCCGTGGGGGGAATGGTGCCCCATCATTGGTGTCAGTGGGAGGAATAGTGTCCCATCATTGGTGTCAGTGGGAGGAATAGTGCCCCATCATTGGTGTCAGTGGGAGGAATAGTGTCCCATCATTGGTATCAGTGGGTGGAATAGTGTCCCATCATTGGTGTCAGTGGGAGGAATAGTGCCCCATCATTGGTGTCAGTGGGAGGAATAGTGTCCCATCATTGGTGTCAGTGGGAGGAATAGTGCCCCATCATTGGTGTCAGTGGGAGGAATAGTGTCCCATCATTGGTATCAGTGGGAGGAATAGTGCCCCATCATTGGTGTCAGTGATAGGAATAATGCCCCATCATTGGTGTCAGTGGGGGGAATAGTGTCCCATCATTGGTGTCAGTGGGAATAGTGTCCCATCATTGGTATCAGTGGGAGGAATAGTGCCCTATCATTGGTATCAGTGGGAGGAATAGTGTCCCATCATTGGTGTCAGTGGGAGGAATAGTGTCCCATCATTGGTGTCAGTGGGAGGAATAGTGTCCCATCGTTGGTGCCAGTGGGAGGAATAGTGTCCCATCATTGGTGTCAGTGGGAGGAATAGTGCCCCATCATTGGTGTCAGTGGGAGGAATAGTGCCCCATTATTGGTGTCAGTGGGAGGAATAGTGTCCTATCATTGGTATCAGTGGGAGGAATAGTGTCCCATCATTGGTGTCAGTGGGAGGAATAGTGCCCCATCATTGGTGTCAGTGGGAGGAATAGTGCCCCATCATTGGTGTCAGTGGGAGGAATAGTGTCCTATCATTGGTGTCAGTGGGAGGAATAGTGCCCCATCATTGGTGTCCGTGGGGGGAATGGTGCCCCATCATTGGTGTCAGTGGGAGGAATAGTGCCCCATCATTGGTATCAGTGGGAGGAATAGTGCCCCATCATTGGTGTCAGTGGGGGGAATAGTGTCCCATCATTGGTGTCAGTGGGGGGAATAGTGCCCCATCATTGGTGTCAGTGGGAGGAATAGCGCCCCATCATTGGTGTCAGTGGGAGGAATAGTGTCCCACCCGTGGTGTCAGTGGGAGGAATAGTGCCCCATCATTGGTGTCAGTGGAAGGAATAGTGTCCCATCATGGATAAGGCTGAGACACCGTCAGGATATCATTGGTGTCCCCAGTAGGGAGATTTTCCCTCATTTCCTGTTCCAGTGGCCACACATGAAGTGAGGGGAAATTTTGTCAATGGTGTCACAGACAAGCAATAAAAGTCTTTCCATCTCCATCCAAAAAATGAACTTTGATGTTCAATGCCAACATTTGTGGACGTGGGGGGGAAATGTCCCCCCCTTAGACTCGGTTCACACTGCTGTGACTTGGGATCCGACTTGTGAGACCCCAAGTCACATGACGTGAAATCCCATGTTAGCCAATGAGAGCGGTCTCCTAATTAGCACAACTGAAGTCACTCCCAAAAGATTCCCGTACTACTTCTATGGGACTTTTATGGGACTTCTATGCGACTTGTGCCCATAGACTTTAATGGAAGTCGCCTGCAGGTCGGATCCTCATCTTTATTGATGGGATTTGGATCTGATGTTGCAGGAAGATTACCCAGCATTCCCGAAAGTCGCTTCTAAAGTAGCCAGCAAGTAGAGCAACTTTCAGGTCACCGAGCCTTAGAAATGATTAGGGGTGGACAGAGACATCGGGGGGCGCTCACCCCGGACTAAGCAGATACAGATCTGATGTGTATGGTGAGGACAGAGAGAGACACTTACCCGACACGGGGCACCCAACTCTGCTCTGCCGACTCTCCCACCACTCTCTGACAGTCTCAGGTTGTAATCTCTGGATGTCTCTCTGGATGTCTCTCTGGATGTCTCTCTGGTTGTCCCTCTGGATGTCTCTCTGGTTGTCTCTCTGGTTGTCTCTCTGGGTGTCCTTCTGGATGTCTCTCTGAACTCAGGTTTTTAACTTTCTGGTTGTCTCTTCCCAACACTCTCAGGCTGTATCTCTCTCTCTCTCTCTCTCTCTCTGAACTCTTGGGTGGTCACTTTCTGGTTGTCCCCTTGGTTCTCTCTTTCTCTCTAAATGTCTTTCTGGATGTCTCTTGTCCCAGAACTTTTGGGTTGTGTCTCTCTCTAAACTCTTGTGTGGTCACTTTCTGGTTGTCTCTTTGCACTCTCTGGTTGTCTCTCTCCCTGGCCTGCGGTCTCTGCGATCAGACTGTCTCTTCCTGCAGTGTGAGCGAAGTCTCCTGCTGCAGCCCAACAGCCCTCCCTGCACAGAGAGCATTCTGGGAAAATTCTGCAGGGAGAGCGGGGAGGAGACTGAGAGCTGCACACAGAGAGAGAGACACAGAGACAGGCAGGAGAGAGAGAGACACAGAGACAGGCAGGAGAGAGAGAGAGAGATCCACAGAGACAGGCAGGAGAGAGAGAGATCCACAGAGACAGGCAGGAGAGAGAGAGATCCACAGAGACAGGCAGGAGAGAGAGAGAGATACACAGAGACAGGCAGGAGAGAGAGAGAGAGAGAGAGATACACAGAGACAGGCAGGAGAGAGAGAGAGATACAGAGACAGGCAGGAGAGAGAGAGAGATACATAGAGACAGGCAGGAGAGAGAGAGATACACAGAGACAGGCAGGAGAGAGAGAGAGAGATACACAGAGACAGGCAGGAGAGAGAGAGAGAGATACACAGAGACAGGCAGGAGAGAGAGAGAGAGATACACAGAGACAGGCAGGAGAGAGAGAGAGATCCATAGAGACAGGCAGGAGAGAGAGAGAGAGAGATACACAGAGACAGGCAGGAGAGAGAGAGAGATACAGAGACAGGCAGGAGAGAGAGAGAGATACATAGAGACAGGCAGGAGAGAGAGAGATACACAGAGACAGGCAGGAGAGAGAGAGATACACAGAGACAGGCAGGAGAGAGAGAGAGAGAGATACACAGAGACAGGCAGGAGAGAGAGAGAGATACACAGAGACAGGCAGGAGAGAGAGAGAGAGATACACAGAGACAGGCAGTAGAGAGAGAGAGATCCACAGAGACAGGCAGGAGAGAGAGAGATACACAGAGACAGGCAGGAGAGAGAGAGAGATACAGAGACAGGCAGGAGAGAAAGAGAGAGACACAGAGACAGGCAGGAGAGAGATGCACAGAGACAGGCAGGAGAGAGAGAGATACACAGAGACAGGCAGGAGAGAGAGAGAGACACAGAGACAGGCAGGAGAGAAAGAGAGAGACACAGAGACAGGCAGGAGAGAGAGAAATCCACAGAGACAGGCAGGAGAGAGAGATACACAGAGACAGGCAGGAGAGAGAGAGAGATACACAGAGACAGGCAGGAGAGAGAGAGATCCACAGAGACAGGCAGGAGAGAGAGAGATCCACAGAGACAGGCAGGAGAGAGAGAGAGAGAGAGATACACAGAGACAGGCAGGAGAGAGAGAGAGATACAGAGACAGGCAGGAGAGAGAGAGAGATACACAGAGACAGGCAGGAGAGAGAGAGAGATCCACAGAGACAGGCAGGAGAGAGAGATACACAGAGACAGGCAGGAGAGAGAGAGATACACAGAGACAGGCAGGAGAGAGAGAGAGAGAGAGAGAGAGAGAGAGAGAGAGAGATACACAGAGACAGGCAGGAGAGAGAGAGAGAGATACACAGAGACAGGCAGGAGAGAGAGAGAGAGATACACAGAGACAAGGCAGGAGAGAGAGAGAGAGACACAGAGACAGGCAGGAGAGAGAGATACACAGAGACAGACAGGAGAGAGAGAGAGAGATACACAGAGACAGGCAGGAGAGAGAGAGAGAGATACACAGAGACAGGCAGGAGAGAGAGAGAGAGATACACAGAGACAGGCAGGAGAGAGAGAGAGATACACAGAGACAGGCAGGAGAGAGATACACAGAGACAGGCAGGAGAGAGAGAGATACACAGAGACAGGCAGGAGAGAGAGAGAGATCCACAGAGACAGGCAGGAGAGAAAGAGAGAGACACAGAGACAGGCAGGAGAGAGATGCACAGAGACAGGCAGGAGAGAGAGAGAGAGATCCACAGAGACAGGCAGGAGAGAGAGAGATACACAGAGACAGGCAGGAGAGAAGAGAGAGAGAGATACACAGAGACAGGCAGGAGAGAGAGAGAGATACACAGAGACAGGCAGGAGAGAGAGATACACAGAGACAGGCAGGAGAGAGAGAGATACACAGAGACAGGCAGGAGAGAAAGACACAGAGAGATACACAGAGACAGGCAGGAGAGAGAGAGAGACACAGAGACAGGCAGGAGAGAGAGATACACAGAGACAGGCAGGAGAGAAGAGAGATACACAGAGACAGGCAGGAGAGAGAGAGATACACAGAGACAGGCAGGAGAGAGAGAGATCCACAGAGACAGGCAGGAGAGAAAGAGAGAGACACAGAGACAGGCAGGAGAGAGAGAGATACACAGAGACAGGCAGGAGAGAAAGAGAGAGAGAGAGATACACAGAGACAGGCAGGAGAGAGAGAGATACACAGAGACAGGCAGGAGAGAAAGAGAGAGAGAGATACACAGAGACAGGCAGGAGAGAGAGAGAGATACACAGAGACAGGCAGGAGAAAGAGATACACAGAGACAGGC